>NW_006442489.1:643487-681095 GCF_000325575.1 Pteropus alecto
AACCCCCAACCCAGAGAGCCCATCCCCCCATATCCTCTGAGATGGAAAACCATGGATCTCCCCAGGGGTCTGAGCAAATGCTACCGAAACTCTTGCTAACACTGACAGGGACTGAAACAGAGGGTAGCGAGCGGGATTAAATAGCTATCAGGGGTTGGCTCCGTAATGTAGTGGTTAGCATGTCTGCTTTACATGCAGAAGGGCCTGGGTTCATGCCCCAGGTGCGCCAGGCCCCTTGGGTGCACACTGCGAGTGTGTGGGAAGAGATGTTCCGCCTTCAGAGATCCAGTTCTTAAGGAGAAATGGCAATATCTATAGATCAGGGGTGGAAGTGGGGGAGGGGAATGAAAGAGGGACAAAAACAATCAAAAAAAATATATATGAAATATTTTCATATATATTTTGAGGAATGAAAAAGGGAAAAAATATATATATATCAGAAAATAAAAATGCATTTTTAAGGCTTTATATGAAGCAGGGATCCAAGAGGCTTAGATGTCACCTACTGGAAGCCAAAGGAAAAGTGCCTTCTTTGCAACAGGCTAAAGAGAGACCTTTATGTAATCTTTCTGGGAAAAAAAAAAGCAGAATACACTTCCATTAATGCCTAGGCAGAGAAATAGTCCATTAAACACCATGAACAACCAAGGTGACAAGGTATCTCAGAAAGAAATAGAAAAATCTCCAGAAAGTAAGCTTATAGACATAGAAATATGCAACTTAAATGACAGAGAATTCAGGATGGTACTTCTGAAAAAACTCAGTGAGTTCTGAAAGGAGTTATATCAACAATTTCAGGATGAAAAAACACCTAGATGAGCAGAGTAAGGAGATTGAAACCTTCGAAAGAACCAAATAGAACTTCTGGAGATGAAGAACACCCTGCAAGACTTGAAATAATGAAATAGCAAACTTAGAAAATAGAGTCGACCAAATCAAGGGAAGGATCAGTGATATGGAAGACAGAAATCTAGAAACAGAAGGAAGACGAGAGAACCCGAAGAATGAAAAATAATGAAAGAGAAATATGAAAACTAGCTGATACCATGAGGAGAGGAAATATATGAATAATGAGCATAATTGAAGGAGAGGAAAAGGAGCAAGGATTAGAAAGCATTTTCAGACAAATAGTGAATGAGAATTTCTCAAATCTAAGGAATGAACTGAAGCTTGGAATTCAAGAAGTCAACAGAATACCCAATTATCTCAACCTCAAAAAGCCTTCACCAAGACACATCGTATTAAAATTATCAAAAATCAACAACAAAGACAGAATTCTCAGGACAGCCAGCAAAAGGAAGATAGTAACCTATAAAGGAAAACCTATTAGATTATCCTCGGAATTCTCAGAGCAAACATTACAAGCCAGAAAAGAATGGAATCAAATTTTCAAACTATTAAATGAAAGGAACTACCAGCCTCGAATAATGTCTCCAGCTAAGTTCTCCTTTAAATATAAAGGGGAAATTAAGACCTTTCCGTACATACAAAAATTGAGGGAATTCTCCACTACAAAGCCTGCAGTACAGGAAATACTGAAAGGAGTCAGCTCACCTAAAACAAAATGATAAAAAAGAAACAAAACATAATTAGGAGTAAAATGACTATCAGGCAAATAGAAGCAGAGGAGTGCAACATTTACTAAGAACAGGGGATTATTAGCTTAAATAATAAGAAGAGAATTGTTATAACAAGATAGTAAAGAATGTACAGCATACATAGGGACAAATTGTGATAACAATGACTGAAAAGGGGAGGATTCAAAGATCAAAATTTGCAAAGGAGAATGGAGATAAGGCAAACACAGAAGAAAATAGACGACTGTATATATGTAAATATCCTTTTCATATCCATGATGGTAACCACACAGAGAAGATTCAGAACTGAAACATATAACATAAAACAAGAAGAACCAGAGAGAAAACCCCCAAAAGCCAACCAAAATAAAAACAAAAACACAAGGACAAGGAAGCAATGGAAACACCAAGCTACCAGAAAACAAAAGATAAAATGGCTATAAGAAGACCTCATATTTCAGTAATCACCCTAAATGTAAATGGACTGAATTCACCAATAAAAAAGCACAGAATTGCAGACTGGATCAAAAAACAACACCCAACCATATGCTGCCTCCAAGAGACATATCTCAGCTCCAAAGACAAATATAGACTCAAAGTGAAAGGGTGAAAAATGATATTTTAAGAATATGGCATTCTGTGAAAAGCAGGAGTAGTGGTACACATATCATATGAAATAGACCTCAAAATAAAAAAGGCAAAGAAAGATACTAAGGCACATTTCATAATGATAAAGGGAATCATGCACCAAGAACACATAACATTAATATCAGGAAGCCCAGAAATATGTAAAGCAATTACTAACAGAACTAAAGGGAGAAACAGACCAAAACACTATCATAGTAGGGGACCTAAATACCCCTCTGTCGGATATGGAGAGATCATCCAAACAAATTCAATAAGGAAATAACATCCTTAAATGATACATTAGACCCACTGGACATAATTTATATTTACAGAGCCTTCAATCCCAAAACAGCTGCTTATACATTCTTTTCTAGTGCACATGGAACATTCTCTAGAATTGACCACATTCTGAGACACAGAGATAGCCTCAACAAATATAAGAGGGTTGAAATCATACCAACAATATTCTCTGATCATAATGCTTTGAAACTAGATATCAACTGCCAAAAGAAAGCAGGAAGAACCACAAATACATGGAGATTAAACAACATGCTACTGAAGAATAACTGGGTCAGAGAAGAAATAAAAAGAGATCAAGGTATACACAGAAACATGATAATGATAGTACAGCATATCAAAACTTTTAGGACACGGAAAAAGCGGTCATAAGAGGAAAGTTCATATCATTACAGGCTATCTCCAAAAGCAGGAACGAGCCCAAATAAATAACCTAACACTGCATCTTAAAAATCTAGAGAAGGAGGAACAAATGAAGCCTAAAGTCAGCAGAAGGAAAGAATCAAAATTAAAGCAGACATAAATGAAACGGAAAACAAAACAAACAAAAAACAGTAGAAAAAATAAATGCAAAAAAGAGCTGGTTCTTTAAGATTAATAAAATTGATAAACCAGTGGGCAGACTCGCTAAAGAAAAAAGAAAAGGACAGAAATAAACAAAATCAAGGGTGAAAGAGGGGAAACTACGACAGACACCTCAGAAGTACAAAGGATTATACAAGTAAACTATGAAAAAATACATAACACCAAATTTAATAACCTAAAGAAATGGACCAGTACTTAGAAAAATACAATCTTCCTAGACTAAACCAAAAAGAACTGGAAAATCTAAATAGACCAATCAGCAGTATGGACATTGAAACAATCATCAGAAACCTACCAAAAAATAAAAATCCAGGACCAGATGGCTTCACCAGTAAATTCTATCAAACATTCAAAAAAGATTTAACACCTATTCTCCTCAAACTATTTCAAAAAATCAAAGAGGAGACAAGACTACCCACCTCATTTTAAGAGGCCAATATTACTTTGATACCAAAACCTGGTAAGGATAACACAAAAAAAGAAAACTACAGACCAGTATAGTTCAGGAACACAGATGGAAAAATCATAAATTAGCTACTAGCAAATCGAATACAACAACATATTAAAAAGATTATACACCATGATCAAGTGGGCTTCATCCCAGAGACACAGGGATGGTTCAACATACGCAAATCGATTAATGTGATACACCACATAAACAAATTTAAAAATAAGAATTGTATGATCATATCAATAGATGCAGAAAAAGCCTTCAACAAGATACAGCATCCAATTATGATCAAAAAACTTAACAAAATTGGTATAGAAGGAAAGTACCTTAACATAAAAAAGGCCATATATGACAAACCCTCAGCCAACATTATACTTAATGGTGAAAAACTAATCTTCCCTCTATGATGAGGAACAAGGCAAGGCTGTCCACTATCGCCACTGTTATTCAATATAACATTGGAGGTCCTAGTTAGTGCAATCAGACAAGAGAAAGATACAAAAGGCATTCAAATAGGAAATGAAGAAGTCAAACTCACTATTTGTGGATGACATGATTTTCTACATAGAAAACCCTAAAGACTCCACAAGAACACTACTAGAAACAATAAGCAAATACAGTAAAGTCTCTGGATACAAAATCAACATTCAAAAATCCATAGCATTTCTATACTCTAATAATAAAGTGTCAGAAAAAGAAGTAGAAAAAAATTCCTTTTGCAATTGCAACAAAAAGAATAAAATATCTAGGAATAAATCTAACGAAACATGAAGAATCTATATAATGAAAACTACAAGATCGTATTATAGAAATTGAGGAAGATACAAAGAAATGGAAAGATATTCTGTGTTCTTGGATGGGAAGAATCGATATAGTTAAAATGACCTTATTACCTAAAGCATTATACAGATTTAATTCAATCCTCATCAAAATTCTATCAGCACTTTTTAAAGAAATAGAACAAAAAAATCATCAGATTTGTATGGAAGTGCAAAAGACCCCAAATTGCCAAAGCCATACTGAGAAAAAAGGACAAGGCTCGAGGCATCACTCTGCCTGACTTCAAGTTATATTACAAAGTGACAGTAATCAAAACGGCATGGTATTGGCAGCAAAACAGACACACAGGCCAGTGGAACAGAATCAACAGTCCTGAAGTAAACTTATATTTATATGGGCAAGAAATTTTCAACAAAAATCCAAAAACATACAGTGGAGAAAGGAAAACCTCTTCAATAAATGGGGCTGGGAAAACTGGAGAGCTACCTGCAAAAGAACGAAATTAGACTGTTGTCTATCACCATACAAGAAAATTAACTGGAAATGGATTAAGGGCCTGAATATAAGACCTGAAACAATAAAATGCATAGAAGAAATCATGGGAATGAAACTCAAGGACCTTGGACTTAAAGAGGATTTTATGAATTTAACTTCAAAGGCAAGGGAAGTAAAAGCTAAAATAAATGAATGGGATTATATCAAACTAGAAAGCCTCTGCTCAGGAAAAGACAACCATCTGAATGAGAAAATATATTTGCAAGCAAAATCTCTGATAAGGGCATATTTTCCAAAATATACAAAGAACTCATACAACTCAATAACAACAAAAAACCTAATGATCTAATCAAAAAATGGGCAGAGGTCCTGAACAGACTCTTCTCCCTAGAGGACATATAAATGGTCAATAAATATAAGAAAAGATGGTCAACATCGCTAGCTATTGGGGAAATGCAAATCCAAACCACAATGAGATACCATCTCACACCTGTTACTATAACTATATATCAACAATACAAGTAATAGCAAATGCTGGAGAGAATTCAGAGAAAAAGGAACCCTCTGCTGGTGGGACTGCAAATTGGTACAGCCATATGGAAAACAGTATGGAGAATTGATCTACCATATGATCCAGTAATCCCCCTACTTGGTATTTACCCCAAAGACTTAAAACCCATATCCGAAAAGGTATTTGCACACTGATGTTCATAGCAGCATTATTCACTGTGCCCAGGACATGGAAGCAACTGAAGTGTCTTATGATAGATGATTGGCTAAAGAAGCTGTGGTACATACATACAATGGTATATTACTCAACCATAAGAAGAGATGAAATACTGACATTTGCGACAACATAGAAGGACTTTGAGATAATCATGCTAAGCAAAATAAGCCAGACAGAAAAAGTTGAAAATCACATGATATCACTTATATGTGGGATATAAACCTAAAAGCAACAAATGAACAGGACAAACAGAGACTCATGGACACGGACTATAGAGTAGTGGTTACTGGGGGATAGGGGTTGGGATAGTAGGGGATAGGTAGTTAAAAGGGGTCAAATATAGGGGAGTGGGGGAGGGTGATGTGGGTAAAGGGGATCAAATATATGATAGCTGAAGAAAACTGGACTTTGGGTGGTAAACATACAATAGAATATACAGATGTCAAATGATAATGTACACATGAAAATTATATAATTGTACTAACCAATGTTACCCCAATATAGTTAGTAATAAAAATAATATCCGGGTGCTTTTAAAGCTCATAATGCCCAAGCCACATTCCAGATCAATTACACAGGAAATTCTTGGGTGAGATGCAAGAATCAGCATAGTTTAAATCTTCCCAGATGAGTCTAATGTACAGCCAAAGTTGAGAACCACTGTTAAAGTTCAGCACTCTGGAGTGACACAATTCATGATGATCCACTGTGTCGGAAACCAGCCGACCAAGTCAAACCGGGTACCTGAATGGGGGAGTGGGGACTGAGAAAAAAAGAGAAGACAGACAGGGTGCAGGAGGGAGAACAGATCTCACAACTGTCTCTCCGAGTTTATTTCTTATGCTTCTTTTTATACATAATCTGTTCCTTTGTGTATCCCAAGATAACATAATTAAAGTAACATCCTGAAGATCGAGGTACAATCCACACTTCCTTTGACACTCCCTTCGACACTCCCTTTGACACTCCCTTTGTCTATACTTAATCTTCTTCTTCCTGGAATTCCACAGAACCAGCCTTTTCTTTTTTATGCAAGCAGGCCTCCCGAGATAATCCATGCACTCTTTTGAATTTGGGGAGCTTTAGCTCCCTACACCACTGAAGCATTTGCCACTATTCCACAGCATACACGTTTATTTTTCTTTTGAGGCACTCAGGTGCCTTTGAGTCTAGTCACTACCACTGCAAAGGTCACAACACTCCTGTTATGGAGTCTAACCACTGGGATGGTCCTAGCACAGGTGATTTAAGAGGAAGCAAACTGGAACAGCAGCTCCATGATGTGGCAAGGGCAGGAAGAAGTGCTCATCTGTTTGTCTCTAAGGAGGTGACAAGACAGAGGGAAAGAATCCTACTCTAAATAAACCCAGAAGTAGAAAGGGAAGAAAGCCAGATATTGGCTGTCCTAGTACAATCAATATTAAACCAGTAAGTATCAAGGAGTTGAGAAAACCTGTTGGAATAGTCCATCTGCCAACTTCTCTTGTAATGGGGTGAAATTTTCTGGGTAAGAGCCACCAAACTGGGTAACCTTGAGTTGTCCTATTCTCCCTGCGTCTGCAGATCCAAACTTCTGCCAAGTAGTTTGGATCAAACAGATATACCTGGGTCCAATCCCCTGAACAAACAGATATACCTAGGCCTTTCCTAAAGGACATCACCTTACCTAACTACACATCTCTTTTTTCCTGAGAATCTAGGAAATCTTTAATGCTTACAAGTTTGCATCTGTTTGTTCAAAACAACAAAGCAGTAATTGACCATAGAGAAATGATTGTTGCTTTCAAGAAATGGTTGCTGGCTATAATGAAATGTGATAAGTGAGCGACAAGTGCCAACCATGAAATGTCAGTGTTAAGAGTTCCAAGAGAATAAGAGACAGGTGAGTTCACTTTTCAACAGAAATACCGACCATGAACATCATGCCCATGGCAGACATTGACTGCTGAATGTCTTTCCTACTGAGCACATTTTCCTGCCAAGTCTGGGGTGACCTTAAGAATCTTCCTCATTAAGCCTATTGAGGCCTTTTTCTCCAGTCAGCTTATTTATAATCCTCATATCTTCCCCTGGCTGCTTCTCATGGGGCCAACATCATTCCATGTGACAGTCCTGCCCTGTTCTTGCCTGTACTTTCTAGTCTGCTCTTTTGGGTCCTGTTGAATGGTCAGTGGGCCATGGGATGCTGTCCTCTAAAACAGATAATCAGAGAAGCTTGGGCACCTCAATGAAGTTGGGAACATCAGATTTTCAGTCCAGGAATCCAGACATTGGCCAAAGAGACCATTCATTGGTATGGGATACTCGAAATGGGAAGTCACGGAGAGGTTGGCTTGAGGAAACAATTGTGTGCCATAGGCATGCTCAAGCAGAAAATGCTGGTATATCAGATGGAATGTACTCAGGTGCAAGCACAAACTGTCAGCTGACAGAAGCCTAGATGCACATGAGATTGCTTCCCTCATGTAAAAAGAAACCCCGGGGGCAGGTGGTTGTTGGGTCAGCAGCTCAATGATTCAACCAAGGACCTTTGGTTTTCTTTTCTCAGCATGTTGTTCTCTAGACTTCAAGTGTCTCCAATAGTCATGAGTCACTGCTGCCATCCTAAGCATAACTCTGGTGTTCAAGGCAGGAGAAGAAAAGGCAGGGCCAATACTATCTCTCCCTTTTATTGGAAAAGTAAAAACTTTCCTAGAGGAAAAAATAATTCCTAGATTTCTGCTTTTATATCATGGCAAGAACCTTGCCTGTGACCACCTTAGCTTCAAGAGCTGGAAAAGTGGCAATGTATCTTTTCTAGCTCTAGCGTAGAGGGTGGCAAAAAGTGAAGGCCAGCTAAACAATAGGGCTTGCACAGAGTCTTGGAGGGAACGCAGAGACAAAATCATCATGAGGCATAAGGAAGTGGAGAGGATCTTTGCTCCTGTTTATCCAGGTCTTTTTTCTAGTGTCTGTGAGGCCTGGTTGTATTTTCTGCATTGAGTTCCACAAGATTGTCCCCATATCCTTTCTATAAATCCCTCCCTCATCTTCAACTAGCATTTGTGGATGTCTCTTTCTGGCAACCAAGTGATCTCAAAGATGTTTTTTTTTTTTCCTACTGTGGAGAAGCTAGTCTTTATCCTCTAACTTTATACTCTGTGTGGTGTCCCTGAGCTAAACCAGAGCTTCCCATCACAGCACAACGACTTAGCCTGAAACCCTATTCCAAGCAGGCCACTTCTCCTGTTCTCCTAGATCTGGGAAGAGGAAGGACTCAGAAAAAAAAATTCGCTCCTTTCAGACAATTTTTCCTTTGTTACTCCTAACCTTGAAGTTTACCCTGATTGTCACCCCTTTGTTGATCAATCCTTGGGTACCCCACACTGCTCCCCTAGCCTGTTCCTTGTCTTTTACCATCCCTTCAGCCTTCCCATAATAGTCTTACTCACCCAAGGCATAGTTCACAGGTCACTTCCTCCAAGAAGCCTTCTCTGGTCACTCCCAGCTAATTGGACTTGTTCTTCCAGCCTACAAGGCACTCTGTGATTCTTCTGTGGCATTGTTTTACATTGGTGATTATGCTTCTTATTTCCCTTCCCAGACTGTAATATTCCTGCACATTGACTTACCTTATTTCACCTTTGTTTTGTCACAGCATTTCACTGAACACCTGGAAGGCTTTCAGGAGATATTTGTGGAATAGAAATAGCATGGGATTGGGAAAAAGCACTGAACTAGAAATAGGGTGTGTTTCTAGTATTAACTGTGAGACACACTATTGGCTGCCTGCCCAGCATCACTGCTTCCACATTGTCAGAACCCTGATTTTGTTGAGATAAGCGCCTTCCATGTTGGCCAATGTTTCAATAGAAGTAGAAATCACCCCCAGTCTTAGAGCGTGTGTGTGTGAGGATGGTGGTGGGAGGATGGGTTCTAGTTGGTCTAACCCAGTGGTTCTCAACCAGGGGCTATTTTGCCTCTCAGGGGACATTTGGCAATGTCTGGGCACATTATTGATTATCATGACTAGGTGGGATGCTACTGGAATGGAGTAGGTGGAGGCCAGGAATACTGCTAAATATCTCACAATGCACAGGTGAGCTTTTCCAATCCTGCCCTCCAACCCCCAACAAAAATATTATCTGGCCCAAAATGTCAACAGTATTAAGGTTGAACCTGGTATAACCAATCATAGGTGTCCCACCCTACTGCCAATAGCAGGGTAGTAGTTAGGCTGGAGGGTGGGGCGGAGGGGAACTGAGAACTGAAACAAACCACAACTAACAAAGTGGACCGCTCCATGACTCATATACAGAAAAATGACACTAAATTGTGACGTATAACATGACTGATCTAAGCTTAGACCATTTAACTCATTTAGTTCATTCAGACCATGTGCTCCAAGACCACTGACTCCTTCCAAGGACATTCCTAGTTTACAAATCTGACTATCCTTGCCAAGACCATTTACGAGTAACTCCAGCCCCCAAACCCCAAGATGACCCTTCCATAACTCCAGAGCTTTGAGGAGCCTCACGGGGGCTCTGGTGCATTCCTTTGCTGTAGCAAGTTTAATAAACCTAACTTGTTATGTTTTTTATGGAGTAATAATTGCCATACAGCATTATATTAGTTTCAGCTGTACAACATAATGTTTTGATATTTGTATATATTGCAAGATGATCACAAGTCTAGTTAACATCTGTCACCATGCGTATTTTTTTCCATGTAATGAGACTAAGATCTATTCTCTTAGCAACTTTCAAATATGCAATATGGTATTGTTAACCTGTCACTATGCTGTACACTAACATATTTTTATAGATATGTTCCTGGCTGTTTTGGTTGGAGGGCTTTAATACTGGGCATGGAATACAAATAACTCTAATGTGATGAGCTAAGTCCTATAATTGGGGCATGTTCAAAGTGCTTTAGAAACAAATAAATTTTCTGCTTATGAAATCAGGGGAACAATTTTCAGAACTGATGCTTGGGAACAGGTCCTGAATGATAAATGTTTTTGGCCAAGTGGAAGTTAAGGAAAGCATTATCACAGAGAGGAAGAATAATATGGACAAAGACAGGAAGGCATAGAATTAGGAATAGCAAGCAATCGAGTCTGAAACATGCAATTCAGGGCAGGAAGGATAATCCAGATAGGCAGGAAGGGCCAGGTCATGCAGTACTGTTAAAAGTGGGCCAGATTATGCAGTACTGTTAACTGTCTCTGATGTAATAGCTATTCTGGTTGTATTCAACAGGGAATGAAATAAAATGTCCATGCCTGAATTACGACCTGGGATCCCTGCAGACTTGGATTTATAGAACTCTTCACTTCTCTCATGCTAGTCTTCATCTCTTTTCCTGTGGAGCAGTCATGTGGTATTCTAGTGCTATCTAGCACTGAGAAAGGTAAGGGCACATTTCCATCAGGAAAGCCTTCGAGTGCAATGAGGAAATTCTGAATATTTTGTTTCAAATATGCCTTTTCTAGAGATGATGCATAGTAACAGGACTTGGTTTCCTCTGCCTGTAAATTCTCTTCCCTGTTTATCTTTCAGCTCCTTCATCTGTCCAATGCTCTCACAGGATCATGTTATTTCCCTTTAATGCAATTATTACATTTAAAATTTTATATTTATTATGATCTGATTAAAGTAATCTTTCCTTTAGTTAAATTTCCATAAGTGAGCAAATTTGTCTGTGGTTTGCTCACCATCATCTTCCAGCACCTAGAAATATACCTGGCTCACTAAAATAATTAATGAATGAACTGATGATTGCTTCATGCTTTCTTAGACTTTATTTATTGTTATTTTTTCACATTATTATGGTTAATTTTATTTGTGCAAGCATTAAACCAAGCATGGGCTTTGATTCTATGGGCCCAGATTCATATATTTAGAAGGATAAACGTGTGATCCATGTACATTGATGGCAACTAAAGGCTCATGGTTAATCACATTGTAATTTTTAAATTTCCACAGCCTAAAAACCTGAAGTCACAGGTCTTTGAGGTCCTTCTGGTTGTCTCACAGGGTAGCTTCACTTTTCTTGAGTTGAGTAATCTCATCATCTTTAGTTTCTGGTTGATAACACTGGTTAATCCTCAAGCATTCAGGATACATGGAAGGCTCAGGAAGACTTCATTCTCAATGCCATACATCTCCTTCACCATAGTTGGCAAGGGACAAATCCTGGATAGATTTTTCAACATGGATTCAATGAAATCAGCCACGTTTAACCCAATAGCCCAGTTGGTGTATCCTTTTAGTTTGATGACTTCATAGGGACTTTCAATTACCATCTTATGCACATTCTTCCAATTTTCACTACCATTGTCCATTCCCATTTCTGGATTCAGTTCCTGGAGAGAAACATTTACCACATCCATTCTATTCCACACAGCCACACTTGAGTTGCCATGTTCTCCTAAAATCCATTCATGGCAACTGCTGGGATGAATGCCAAGTTTTTTAGTCATATGATAAAAAAAACCTAGCAGAATCCAGATTACATCCACTTCCAATCACAGGGTACTTGGGTAATCCACTTAGTTTCCAGGTAACATGTGAGAATGTACACTGTGTTCGGAACCACAATTATGATGCAATCAGGACTGTACTTGATCTAAGGAATAATAAATTCGAAGACATTAACATTCCTCTGTACCAGATTGAGACAATTCTCCTTCTTGCTGGTGCACTCCTGTAGTTACCACCACAATTTTAGAATTGGAGGTCACAGAGTAATCTTAATGTGCCACAATTTTAGGTGTCTGAAAGAATAAGCTCTCATGCTGCATACCCATCACTTCTCCTTTGAGTTTATCTTCTAAAACATTCACAAGAGCAAGCTCTTCAGCCAGACTTTCCCAGAATGCTGATGGAACATGCCATACCAACTTGTGCAACACCTACTACAGTGATCTTGTTGTTTGAGACTGCTGCCCCTTCTGCAACTGGTGCAGTTTTTCCTTAAGAGTTACCATTGTGCACAGGAGAGAGGCTCTCCAGACCATAGAAAGAGTCACTAGAAGAGCTTTATTTACTGTTAATGATACTTTCCATTTATACTCTGCCTTTACTTCTAAAGGTAACCTTTTGATATGTTAAACTAAAAATTTTTAACTTCCATGGCTGAAAGTCTTTTTGTAAATAAGGTTTTATAAAGCCAAAAATGCTAGCCAAAAGACGGGTCTTGAGGCATGGAATCTAAACTAGCAGCAGCATCCTAGATAGAATAGACAGCATGTCCGCAGTCCCATAGATCTGCAAGCATTTTATATATCAAGAAGGGAGAAGAAAGTCGTAGTCTGAAAGAATTTACATAAGCTATAGGCAAAGAGGTGGGGTGAAGGTAAAAAATGTCTGCTCCTATAGATTGGCTGGGGGCAGCAGTTGGGAAAGCCCTCGTGTAAACAAATGGGGCTCCTGGAGTTAAATGATGCCTGGCGAAAATAATCTGTAGAAATAGCCACCTGGAAACTAATCCAAAATTCCAACAGGAAAAACAGGAATGTAAAGTGTTTTGTTAGCTGATCAGCAGCTATTATTAACAGGCTAGCAGTTCTCTCACTTTCCTGCCGCTGTAATTTAATTTAGAACATCTCAGAATTTTTATCACTTTTATAAACTTTATCGAATGTCTGTTGTAACCATTACAGAAAGACTTAACACTCAACATCTGGCCTTACCCAAAGGGACATATTCTAACCCGTTTTTCCCTTAATTAGATTGGTTTGGAAAAAGTATAATTTTTAGGTGGGGGTTATTGCACTTCTGTGTCTCGAAGAATATGAACCCATTGTTTTTTACGCTGCCTGTAGAAACTGGGGTCTTTGTCATTTAATAAGTAGCGCCAGCCTCTCTGCCAACACAAATTACCAACACCTCAGACCAGCACTGTCTAGGTGCACAAGGAGAATTGTCGATCACCATCAGAAACGAAATGAAATGACAGAAGGAAGCGCAGGCACTGTGCTGGGCCGCGCGCGTTCCAGGATCCAGAGGCCGGCGCTGGCCAAGGCTCTCACTTGGGTCCGGCTTCCAAGACCCGGGTCCGGCTGGGGGAAACTTGACGTTCCACACTCTCGAATTTGCCTGACAACTCGCTGAGAGACGTTCAGGAAGCAGCTGGACTAGCGACCGGAAGGGGCGGATCCAGACACGTCACTTTTGCGCGCGGCTGAGAAAGGGGTGGTGCGAGGCGCGGGGCGGGTCGCGGCGGCCTTCGGGACCACACTAGTCTGTCTAGGTGCAGCTCCTGCAGCCGGTTGTGGCAGTCGCAGCATGAGTGAGGCGGGCGGACTGCGGCATCTCCGGCCCTCGCGGCCACAGGTCATCACAGACGATGGCCAGACCCCTGAGGCAAAGGACCAGAGATAGGCTGGGCTCCTAGACCTGGTCCGCGAGCTGCTGAGTCTACTCCCAAGAACGATGATGGCAGTTACAGCAGCAGGGTCAGTTTGATGCCAACCTTGGGCTTACACCGTGTCATTTAATATCCTCGGCAAAACTCGTTTTATGGGGAAGAAACAGGCTCTGATCAAGCGGATGCACCTGCCGGGTCCTGGAGACTTTCGTCGCACTGTGCGCCCTATCGCGGCGTTATCTCCGGCTTTCTGTCCCAAGACCACGTAAAGCCACACCTGCCCCTCCTGCCCCTCCTGCCCCTCACTCCCGCCCCAGCTTCCAGAGCGATGGCTTCCTCGCCTTTCCTCCGCTCCCCGTTCCCTTCCGTGCTGTCCTTCCCGCTGGCTCACCTGATTCCCGGGGACAGCTTACCTAGCCACGGCCCGAGTCTTCCTGGCTCCACGCTTTCACTATCCTGAAGGGAGGTCTGAAAAAATGTTCGGGTCGCGCCTCGTGATCCTTGAAGGACAGCTATACTATAGCAGGAGCGTTTTTGCTCTAAAATGCGATTTACAGAGAAGACTTTTTGGTAATATCTGACTCCTGGGGTCAGTGGAAAGGTCAGGAATATGATATAGTCCTGACTGTAGGATGACCAACCATCCTGATTTGACCTGGACTCAGAGGCTTCCAAGGATGCAGGACTTTGAATGCTGACCTTTGCAGAGAGGGACAAGTTGGTTGCTTGATTGACTGTGGATATTGTGAAATCATCTTCTGCTGATGACTGAAGAGCTTTTTAGAAGGGATTTGCAAGGACTGGCAATGCTTTACTACAGAAATCATTAAAACAAGGTATTGCTGTGTACACTTTTACATGAAAAATGAAAACAGCTTGGCCTTGAGTTTGTCATGAGGTGCAGTGTGTTGGAAACCAAGGTATACAGCATCTGAGGTCACTTGTTGGATGGGTCCAACTCTCAGCTGGATTCCTCTGACACTCTTGGCCCTGGGGCACGGGGGCAGAGTTAAATCGTTTTTCAATTTCTCTGTGGGGATTTCTGACTTAATGGCAGGGTAAATTGGATGTTCCAAAGTCATCATCTGCTGCTTGTTTTTTTACAGTGCGCCTTTTACATTGTGTTCATTTAAGATAGTTTCTTGACTTCTTGTCGAACATTGTTCTTATTTTTTCTGTTTTTCTCTTTCTCTTACTTGTTTGATCCCTTTTCTATATATATGTAATGGTCTCTTTCATAGTGAGTTCTTATCACCCACCTTCCTTTCTGCATTTATTATCATAATGCTATGTTTTGTTTTTTTTTTTTAATTATTTGTCTCGTGATTTTCCTCTATATTTCGTTTCTTTTGTGGTCATTTTTAGTAGTTCATCTTATTGTCTTCTTGATTACCTTAGAAGTTGAAGGTTCACCACAAGAAATGAAAGTATTGTGTATAGTGATTGAAGTAAGGGAATCTGAAGCAAGTAGAAACCTGACAATCACAGGATAAACTTTAGATGTGCTAAACAGAATAAAAGCCTTGAAAGATACTTTATTCAATTAACAGAAGTAAGAAAATAGATTTTAGTGGAAGGGACACCTAGCAATACCTTGACTTTCTTCTGACTCTTGGCGTGAAGGTGGTGTTAGCTGTTTCATGGATGAGGTTGTTGAGGTCTGTGTGAGTGATGTAGTTTATATAAAGTTACAGAATATTGAAGTCAAAGAGAAATGAAAATGAGTAAAGGAGGATAGAATTGGCAGCTGGACAATGGTTGAGAAGCATATTTTTAAAATTATGCTTTGGAAATAGATTTTATGCCAAAGTTCTTAAATTTCTGTGTTCTAGCTATAATGGAGAATGCAGGCATTAAATCTTTTTATTCGGTGCAGAACATAGATGAGCTAAGCACTTTAACATACCAGTACAAGCTTGTAGTTAGTATTATTTGACATCAGTTTCCCCAGATGCTTTAGAAACTTTATTGTCAGAATGATTGTAACTCTGAAACTGTTCCTTCCCTTGTGAAACATAGTTCTGTCTGGGAAGAGAGAATAGCTGTTTAATGTCCACACATAACTCTTTAGGACTGAAGAGTGAATACACTGAAAATTTAACAGCTGCTTTTTCAATAGTTTTTTTCTAAAGGATTTTAGACTAATTAAAATTCTCTACTAGGTCAATTTTCCTTTTTCCTTTTTAAGACTGAAGAGTAGGGGGTGCAGTGTAGAGAGACAGATTGGGCTATCATAAATTCATGAAGTCATGAGGAGTTAGGAATCTTAGCTCTTTCCCCCAGGTGTGTGGTTTCGAGTGGCTCTTTTAACTTCTTAGTTATTTTCAGTGCTAAAATAAAGAATTCTATAGTCTAAGAGCCCCAGTATAAACGAATGTGAAAGATGAACAATTTCAAGGTGCTTCACTTAAAAAGACTGTTTGACTCTATTGTTTGATTTTCTCAATTTTCAGGGATTACCTTGACACCTGGGGTTCTGGTCCTTGTGGATTTGGGGCTTATAGATTTTCTACAAGAATCACAGGTCGTTTTTGCTCTCACAGGGTCTGTTGGTCAGGACTTTAGACCATGACTTGAGGCTCTGATGTCCTGGTACAGAAGGGGTTAGAGAACCCCCATCATATTTGGCTGGTGAAAGAACAGGATTTTGTAAATCGTGACTGAGTCAACAGTAATGGTTAAATCCTGTTGCATCAGAGTAACGTCTCTTGTCCTTGGAGATGTAGGAAATTTTAGGATTCAGATGACCTCAAGGAGGTGAGCTGATCACCTGGGCCTCTTCCAAGAGATTAGGGCAAACAAGTTGATTTCTCAGACTGTACCTAGGAAGTAAGTTGACAGCTTTCCTGAATGTGTCAGCACAGATTAAGAAGGAGAGTATGATGTGATGGGCTTTGTAATTGAAAATGGATAGGGATAAATGTAGTGTCCTTTATAATGCAGGTATACAGAGGCAAAGGGCACACATGGAGGAAAGGCAGAATTGTAATTGTGAGTTTGCAGGAACCAGCAGTGAGATAGGCCTGCCAAAAAGTTAATGAACCTTGGGCTAAAGTAAGTTTGTATGGGTACAGAACACCCCACCCCCACCCCAGGGACTCTACAACAGACAATCAGGGACTCAGATGCCTCCAGGGAGCTGCAGTCCTGCTACCTACCATTTACTGAAAATTTTGTATTCCAGCACCTGGTTTTGGTGTCAGTCCCATTGGTTTTTGTACCAGCCTGATGTGGTACTGTCTGCAGCAAGCGTGGGGCTGGGAAAAGGAAAGTGCATGCATGTCTGAAGAGTGAAAATACTTGTGCGGCTGCCCTGCAATTTGAGTTTTATAGGCACAGATTTGCTACTTTAAAGAGAAGCTGGAAACTCAGATTTTTCTGTGAAATTTCCTTATTTTTCAGTTTTGGCAACTAACCCCATTTTGTGGAGTGACAGTTTATGGTTTAGACTAGAACTTTGCTTTGATTTGTGGGCACCACGTTTTATGGGGGACTTTGAGAAATAGGAAAACAACCAGGAAAGAGAATGTTCTACAAGCTCTACCATCTGCAGTACTCCCACAGGACTGACTGGGAATTCGTTGCCTGGAGAGGAAAGAACTGAGGGTGGTGTGACCTCAGGCATCAATTCTAGGGAGGGCTGTCTGGGAGGGCAAGGATTTGCTGCACCTGAGGGCAGAACTGTACCTAGTCGATGTGAGCCAGGGGAAAGCGTGTTTCTTAGAACATGTTGCATGAGATGACCTGAGCAGCCAAGATCCTTGCGTAAAAGATTAGGGAAATGCTCTGTATTGCTGGCAGGCACTTCCCTGGTCTTCAGGGCTCTGTGGGATCTGCCCTGGCAGTGTGCCTGACCTGTTTAAGCAGCTTTCACTCACTCATTCTGTCTCAGGCTCTCTGCTATGGTCATTCTGCCTCTGTAATCAAGGCATGGGAATGGGGACTTTTAATTCTTTTATGCATGTATGCTTTACTCATATGCCAAGAATTTGTTGAGTTCTACTGTGTTTCCTCTGCCTGTGTTGCTCTGCCACAGATATTTGATTTCACCCAGCTTCACTGAATATCTCTATTCAGAGATTATTTGCTTTGACCCCTGTGTGTGATCACAGCCCTCTGCATCACTGTAGTGCCCCCTGACCCTGCTGTATTGTTCTTCATTGTTCTTCCACTGTCTGGCATTTGCTTATTTATACTAGAATACAAAGAGGGCAGGACACTTTATTTTACTTATGGCTATTTTCTCAGGGCCTTACATAGTACCTGGCACATGTATATAGGTGATTATTAAATGCTTACAAGTGAAAAAATAGTAAATAAGGCTGCTGCCTGATGTCATAGCCACTTGGCCATATTCAGCTGTTTAAGTTTAAATTAATTAAAATGAACTAAAATTAAAAATTCAGTTTCTCATTTGTGCTCTGTTAGGGAGCTTGAGGGATTTGGGGGCTGATCAAGGAAAAAGATATGACTATGAGGTAGCAGCAGCACATATGAGCTTTCTTAGGTGACATTGACAGGATTGCACATGGGGAACATCTCACAGCGGAAGTGGGCCACAATCCTAAGGGGAGGAGGGCCAAAGAACTCCGAAGGAGAGGGGAAATGAAGAGAGGGCTCCCTGGTCAAGGTGAGTCTCTGGATGAGAGAGAGTTCCAAGGGCAGCAGTGGCTGGGGCAAGGCCCTCTTATCAATGAGCAACAGCTGTCAGGTGTGTTTTCACAGATTATGCAAAGCAGGCAAACTCTAAATCGCTAAATATTTGCTTGTTTGGGCTATTTTAAAAAATAATTGAATATGTAAAAGTTGGAGTTTGGCACTGGTGGGCCTTTTGAGCTAATGGTTCTCACAGCCTGCAATGAAGAAATAAACAACCTAGGGGCTGATTGACAGAGGTGGTCTTTGGCTCATTTATGTAACATGCTAGTCTCATTTCAAGTGCTCAGTAGCCACACGTGGATAGTGGCTGCTCTATTTCTGTCATCACAGAAAGTTCCATTGGACTACTCAAGGAGTTTAAGGTGCTATTTGTAAAATGTGAGCACAGAACTTTCCAATAGAGGCTAGCTGATGATCACCAGGAGGATGTTGATAGACTTCTTTAACTGGGAAGGGAATTAGATAAGGTTGGTCATGTCCAGCTGCACATCAGGAACAACAGAAGCATACTAAAAAAAAAAAAGGTTTTCTAGGCCCCTGCTGGACCTGCCATTCTGAATCTCTGGGCCTTGTTTAAAGCCACCCTGATGATTTGGTATAGGTGATCCAGGGGCTGGCCAGTCTTATGGGCACCGGACTGGGTGGCCTCTAAATTCTTCAGCTTTTATAGTTTGTGATTGTAAGAGGGCGTTAGTTAGGTCTTCAGCAGGGATAGGCCATGTGGGACACAGGTCATCATCTTGGACTTCTGGCTGCCTTTCTAGTTATTAGCACTGATGCTTTCAGTTCTGGCTGGACTTTTTTTTTTTGGAGATAAGTGAGCCTTTTACCATTGTGTGAAGGGGCAGCCAGATATTCAAGTAGGATGTCACAAGCTCTGAATCAGATTAGTAAATTTAGATTAAAAAGATGTAAGTTACAGTGTGGTAAAGGAGAGTTAACAATATAGGAGTCTAAGACAAATGAGAAGATTCTGTTTTACGTAGAATCATGTTAGGTAAGAAAAAGGTAAAGTAGCACTTTGGCCAGAGTGTCACCATTTTGTTAATGACAGCCCTATAGTGACAGATTGCACAGTGGAGCTTCTCCCAAGGGACTGCTTCTCTGCCTTGGTGGGGAGGGGTGATTGTATCAGCTTCCTTCAAGGAAAGGGACTCCTCTCTCTGTTAGACCCTACCAGAATGCCAGAGTGGTCAGCACTCACCACTGACAGCCACACATCTTGACCATTTGTCTCTCTTCAAGGTTCTGCTTTTGAAAGAACCACATGATCAAAGTCATTGCTGCCACTTGTAAACAGCCCTGCCTTACTGTACAGATACTTTGTTATTTCCATTATGTTGAAAAACTAAGCCACTTAAAGAAAATCACTTGAGTTACAGTGTCCCAGCCTCTGGAGTGGCAGTTTGCATAGTTGAGTCATTGACTTTTTTTTAAAAAAGTATCTTTGAGATATAATTCACATACTATAAAATCCACCCACTTAAAATGTTCAATTCAGTGGTCTTTAGTATACTCATAGAGTTTTGCAACAATCACCACATTTTCATCACTGTTAATTTTTTTCTTAAATTGAGGTGAAATTTAAAATAACAAAATTATCCTTCTTAGAGTGTGTAAGTTAAGTGTTATTAGTGTTGGACAATCACCAGCTCCCTAGTTTCAAAACTTTTTCATCACCCCATGAAACACCTTATGTGCATTAAGTAATCACTCCTCATTTCCCCCTCCCACCCACATGTCCATCAGCAGATAAGTGGCTAAACCAATTGTGGTCTGTATTTAGCAATGGAATATTATTGAGCCATAAAAAGGAATGAAGTCCTGATATATACTGCAACTTGGGTAAATCTCGAAACATTATTCTGAGCAAAAGAAGCCACTTGCAGAAGTATTGTTTGATCTCATTTATATGAAATGTCCAGAATAGCTATGCAAACCACCATTAAATTTGGTAATGAGTCGGACTCTGACTTTGAGGGCTCTAGGTCCCGGTATCCTCTCCCTGTCTTCTTGACTCTGGCAGGCAGTATTGCTAATGGTGATCACAGGCTTAGAGTCAGACCTGGCACTTGTTTGTACTCTTCCATTGGGCTATGGGCAAGTCACTTGTGCTTTCTCTGTCCACTTCCCTTGTTTGTAAAGCAAAGAGATACATAGTTCTGCTTGGTTACCCATGTAAATAAAGCACATTACATGGCACATTGTTGTCACTGTTTTTATCATTACTCTCGTCATGGCCCTTACTCTTTTACTGCTGTAGACCTTTTAGGTTGTATTAACCTTCTATCTTGTGGATTAATAGCTGATCTGTGCCAGAGATGCATTTTTATCCACTGTGTTCTTATACACCTGATGAGCATCAATTAGTCACCTTAGAAGAAGGTTGTGTGGCCCTGGGGTTTGAAGATAGGGCTGGGAGGGAGGGGTTGGCCTGATTTTTCTTTTCCTTTCCTCTTCCAGGACCCTGGGCTCTCTCGGCTTCTTCTGACAGGATCTGTGGGACTGGACCACCTTCTTTCCCAGCTAGCAAAGGAGGTAAAGACTAACAACTTGGCATTTTACCTGGCGAGGGGTGAGTTTTAAACCTCATGTGAGTGAAGAGAAGGAAGTTAGGAACAAAATTCATTCTTTTAGGTTATTAGAATTCTCATTGGCAAAGGGAAAATGACAAAAGTATAAAAGAACTGGTTAGCATTGTCCCCTATGCTGTCCTGCTCTAGAGGAGAAGGTAGCAAGAAGAAATGAAGCCACACTCTCAACTCTACTTGGAAATGTTCTCAGCTAAAATGTCCTAGTTCATCAGTTACAAGTTCTGCTTTCCACATCAGTGCAAGGAACAATTCAGCCAAGCTTTCTGCCACCATATAACAAGGATCTACTTTCTTTGTTATAATAACTTGTTCCTGACATCATTCTGAGCCTTCACCAGCAGTGCCTTCAATGTCCATATTTCTGCTAACAGTCTGTTCCTGACAGTTTAGATATTCTCTAAGATGATATATGCTTTCTCTACCGTGCTTCTTACTTCCTTCTGAGCTCTTGCTACCAGAGTCTCTTTAAAGTCATATTTCTTCTATAGTCTGTTCAAAGAAATATAGGCTTTCTCTATCTTCCTCCTCAAAATTCCTGTATCCACAGCCTGATTCCAAAGCTACTTCCATGTTTTCATGTGTTTGTTACAGCAGCGTCCCACTTTTATTATTAAACTAATAAAACTAGTTTAATTAGAAAAACGTATTTAGTTTTCTATGGCTGCCATGACAAATGACCACACACTTAGCGGCTTAAACAACACAGATTGATTATCTTATAGTTCTGGAGGTCAGAAGTCCTGGACAGGTTAGTGTGCTGAAATCAAGGTGTCACAGGGCAGTGTTCCTTTCTACTTTCTAGAGGCTCTAGGGGAGAACCTGTTTTCTGCCCACACAGTTTGTTGGCAGAATTCAAACACTCTTTAGTTGTGCTGTCTTAAATGTCTAAAGGATGACATTCTATGAAAGCCTCTCCCTCTCCCTTCCTTTGCATGTCTTTCTCTTTGCCTTTCATTTCCACCTACCCCTATAGAAACAGAATGATTTATTTTGTTTTCTGTTTTATTTAATAAAATCATGCATATTCAGAACTGGGCAGGACTTTGAGATTCTCTGCCCCACACTACATTTCACAGAAGGGAGTTTTGGGCTTTGGGTGAAGAAACTCACCTGCAGTGGCTTGGCTGGTTATTGGGAGGTTAGGACTGGTACCCAGGCCCCCATATTTCTACCTGGAACAGTTTTATGCAGCAGAAGACTATCCTGTCAAAATTATACAAAACACTACCCTTAAATTAGTTTTGTTAAGTGTAAGTCTTGATTTTTTTCTTTAATTCACCTTTTTTCCCCCTCATGTATAGAAAAAGATGATCTCCATCTTAGGAGATCATGATTTTATTTACTTTGAGTTAATCTTTATGTCAAGTGCTTAGTAAATTTGAATGCACTTAATGTAAGCGACTCATGATCTTGTAAAGTTTATTTAGTAGCAAGAGGCTAAGTGTGCTAACTTGTTTACCAGATGAGAATGATGTATATGAGAATCGTTTGAGAGAGATTTTTAGTCACTGTTGGTCATTTGTCCAAAATCTTAATGCAAGATTCCCAAGGTAGCTTTCAGATCTTCCTAAGGCTTTAGTAGAGATGACTTGAAATTGTAATTTTATAGATTCTTCGTAAATAACTGTCAGTATTTGTCAGACTATTCCAGGTGGAAGAGCAGGGATTACCTTTGAGTTCTTAACGGTATGGTCTGCAAATGCCTGGGGAATTAGATGCTCAGGAAGTTGTTCTGCTTCCATCTCTTCACGAATTTGACTCTGTTGTTTATCCATAAAACCTGAGAAACTTCTTTGAATACATGTGCCAGGAAATAGTAGCTTTTGGGAAACACCTGTCTACCAAGTAGATGAGTGTCTCCTTTCCCTTATTGCAACTGTTTACTCCATTACGTTTTGTGTTTTTTCTCTTTAAAAATGTTAGAGGGTTCAAGATACAGCCTATCATGCTCTCTGGAAAATTACTGTTAAGAGTGCTCCACACAGCTGGAAGGTTAAAAAAAAAAAAAAAAAAAGCATGTTTGCCAATGCTTGCAAACAGTGCTAAAGTTTAATCGCAAGCCATAGAGGTTGGCAGCCTTGTAGTGGGCAAACTGGGTGAGAGGCCTGCTCCTACTAAAAGAGCTTTAGGACCAGCCGAGCTTGTCACCATCTGAGCCTCTGCTAATTGCCTTTGTATGTTTTATTTTTGGTAGCTCCTTTACTGGTAGAGTTTTCCGAGTGACATTCTTGATGCTAGCTGTCTCCCTTGCTGTTTCCCTGCTTGTAGCCATAATGCTGCTGGATTCTCTCATAGATCCACAGCCTGTCAGGTGAGCTGCCCCAGCAATTCTCGGGAGGTGTTACCCAGCAAAATATAATAGGCTGGGATGGTTTCTAGAGTAATTAAACCAATCTGGTCTGAAAGGTAAGTTATTATGAGAAATAGAGATGTGAGATTTCATTGGTGCCTGCATTTTATGTTGAATTAGATGTTCCACAGAATATATACATGGTATTGCCCATGTTTTTGTTTCAAAAACAAAGCTGTGTAAACCAAAAACAAAAATCAGAAAAATCCCAAATAAGAGAAGCTTCAGTATTAGACACAATTGACCTGAATTCATATGAAGTGGCAAAAGCAGATACAAACGAAGGTTAAGTTTAAGTTACCTGGTTTAAATTTTATAAGTAACTGATTTTTAAAAAACTTGTAATTAGTGTTCTCTTTTTCCAAAGTTACCATTCATCAGTGGGGACCTTTGAGTAATGCCATTCATTATAACTTGAAAAAATAGTGTACAATTAGGAGGTCCATGAAATGTATTCACATTTTTAATTATAGTGATGCAGAGCCAGGTTCTTATAGGTATGATTTCTGACATTGATGTCGAGGTGGTGTAAGTGGATTGCACAAGCTGGTTCAGTAAGTTCCTGTTTTTCCTTGCAACCGCCCAGAGGGGTGAGCTGTCTGAAGTTTATGTGAGTCCATGTAAGGTTTTAGAAACTTCAGAAAGAACCATTCATTAATTCATTATAGAGTGAATATAATATATACAACTGTACAATGTGTTGGTGTTTTGTAAATAAAATTAAGGTTTTAGATTGGGTTCAGTTCACTAAAAATGCATTCAGCACCTAGTATGCTTGAGGCAGGTATCCAATTAGATACAAAGAGGACACAGTTCTGATCTTAGATTGACATATGTTAGAAGAGTCAACTTTTTGCTGTTGGATTTAGAATTAGTAAAGGTACAAGGTGTTGTTAAAACACAATTAGCTTGCATAAGATTGAGAATGGGCCAAGGCCTGGACACTCTAGACCCTTCCAGAGTGGATTTTTATACAGTGGTTTTAGTTCTAGGGAGCAAAGTCACCTGGAAGGTTGTGGGGCCTTGCCCAAAATCGGCCATCTAAAGCCACCTTCTTTTCCTTTTTGGAAGATTGGAGGACTGTTATAACAAAAGTGACATCCTGATTTCTGGAGGATGTTGACCAATATCTTTCAGAATACATTTAGCAGGAATTAATGTGAGTTTACAGGAGTTAATAAGAGTTAACAGAAGCTTGCTGGCTTTAACCAGAGACCATGTGGCCTGGCTGACCATGAGTGCTGATTTGGGTTTCCTGAGGTCACTGTTGCTTGGTGCTTTTGCCACCCTGCTGCAGGAGTGGGGGCCCTTCTTGCCAGTCCTTTGTATTTTCTCAGATAAGTTTTTTCTTGTCTTCCTATTGAGATAATACTCAGGCTCCTTTTGGGTAGGGATAGTGTAGGATATACTAATTGGTTTGATTCTACAAATATTTCCTAGGGATGTCCTGTGTGTAGAGAAAAAGGCAAGGTCCAAGGACTGGATGAGAAGGGCTGGCTGAGTGTCAGGTATACTGTCCTCTATCCTTGGACTTTCTATGCTTGTCTGTGTTCTTCAGTCTTCACATGTACCTTGGGAAGTGCAACCTTTAAGAATTTGAACCCAGGTGTGTTCAACTATATAGCGCAGGCTTTTTATTTCATGAAAGCATGCAAGTTGCAGTTCTGTTCTTCCTTTGGAAATAAAACTCCTAGTTAAACCAAGAGTGTTTTTATTAAATAGGTAGAAAGCCAGAATTGGGAGCCTGGCAGAGAGTGAAGGAGGGGCAGTTTAATTTGAGGGAAGTTGTGCTGTGTCCTGCAGAGGTGCCCACTCATAGCTGGTGGCAAGGGTGAAGTGCTTTGCCAGCAAGACAGAGCTTTTCTGTCATTCCACATCATCAGCCCACCCTTTTCCCTTAGTTCTCCCACTCTGGTGGGCTGGCTAGGAAACTGCCTTGCTGTAGGGCAAATGGAAGGGGAATTGGGAGATAAACCCCCCTTCCCATAATCCTCACTCCCACCTCTTCTACAGTCTTCTTTGGGAGCCTCATGTATGCCAGGTGCTTGCAGCAAAAAACGTGGAATAATTTCCTGATCTCATGTGCTCTATTGGGGATAGACAGACAATAAAATAACAGAAGTGAGAAGCTGAAAAGGGCTAATAGAATGAATCAAGTAGAGTGGTGGGGGAGACTGGGCTTTTGGGGAAGGTATTGAATATTGTATTGGGTGGTCAGAGCAAGCCTCACTGAGAAGGTGAGGGTAGAGGGAACAGTCAGTGCAAAGGACTTAAGGTAGGAGATTGCTGGTATAGTCAGGAACCAGTAGGGAGGGGCTGGCATGGAGGACAGAATGAACTACTGGGAGAGGAGGTGAGAGAGGTGACAGGCCAGATGGTATAGGGCTAAGAGCCACTGCAAGGACTTACACTCTGGGTGAGGTAGGGCTGTCGCAGGGCATTGAGCAGACAAATACTGTGATCTAACTGCAGGGCTCCTGTGGACTGCTGGGTTGACAATAGACTGTAGGGGACAAGGGAGGAAGCAGGGGAGAGATGGTGGCCTGGACTAGGGTGGTAGCAGAGGACATGGAGTGAAGGGGTTCAATGATGTCTTTCTTTTGGCAGTGGCATCAGCATGATTTGCTGGGGGATTAGGAGAAATAGCATATTTGCATGTGGATGGGAAGGACCTGAGGAGAGAGAAGAGTTCCTGGAGCCCAGTCTGTGTGAAAGGAGAGATCCAGGGGCCAGTGGAGTCCAGCTTTAGAGAGGAGCCAAGTGGGTCCTGAGAGTGTGCCTGTGCTGGACAATGGGGCAGTGGTTCCAGTCCCAGGATAGCTCCCTATTGTGTGTTATGTCTTCTTCACGAAGCAAGAAGCAAGGCTGTCAGCTGTGAAATGTCAACATGGCTCCCCTCCAGCTCTGTTGAACTTTCATGAGAGGGCAACCATTGGGACTATAAATGCCAGGGTGTGTGATCAGAGGGTGTGAGGAAGTCTAGCCAGCTGTTAGGCATTGGACCAATAATGAGAAGCTCAGGTGGGTGGAAACCCTGGAGTGTTCTCAGGCAGCAGATGTTTGCCAAAGTTATTGTATTAGCCATGTTTATATTTTCACTTTTATTTAGTACTATGACTTTCTGATATCCTAGGACAGTTTTTTTCTTAATCTTTGTATTTCTGGCAAATAAAGATATTATTGGAATGAAACTTGTTTATCAAACTCAATTGTGTATGTCATAGATCCTTAGTAAACATTTTCTTCATATATTTCCTATAAACAAATTCCTATAATTGTATTATTTTACAGCTTTAAAGAACGCCCTCTTTTGCTTGGTGTTCTCAACCAAATACGAAGTTACAACAAGTGGAAAGGCTATTTGAAAATCAACTCATTGGGCCAGAATCCATAGCAAATATTGAGGGTAAGTAGACCTTGGAACTTAAGAGTCTGGGGTGACTTCGGGACTGTCTGTTGCTTGAAGTGGGGATTCTGTAGGAGCAGCCACAATGGCACCCTGCCCTTGGGGGAAACCTTAGCGGCAGATGTGGGATGTGCATATGCTTATTGAGCAGACACCCCTTGGGAGCATCTCGGCTCTCCCAGTTGTGGGCCATTTTAGTACTGGGTGATTTTGAGTTCATGTCTATGGAGCACTTTATTCTGTTCAAAGTGTTGGACTCATTATGTTTAGTTCATTTATCAAAGTTAGCAGGTATTACTTGATCATTGTTTCTTAGCTCAGTTTATCTTTGTATACATTTCGTTTTTGAAAAGAATATGAATGATTCTCAATATTTCCATTTTTTTTTAAAGTTCACAATGGTGGGTATATTTAAGGTTAGCTATCTTCTTCAGGCTTGCCCAAACCTAAGAACTAGAATTGGGTTTGGTTCTAATACTTGAGTCTCTAACCACCCGAAACAAGGCATTTTCTGTCAGTGAGAATTAAGCTTAGGAATCAAAAAATAAAATTAATGAAAAGGTTGCTGAACTTAAAATGGTGTGAGGATTTCTGAACAGCTTAACTGGCACTCTGCTCCTCATTCCTTAGTACAATGTGTTTTCCGTGGAGTAGTTGTGAACCCTTGCATCTGGGGTGCTCCTCTGTTTTGTTTTGAAGGCAGGTCAGGGCTTCTCCTGTGGTGATGTTGACCAGCTTGGCTTTCCCAGGCCTGCTGTTTAATGTGGGACCCAAAGACTGGTGCATTTCTGCAGTTGTTTGTTTGGCTGGCAAAGTCAAAATTACTTCCAGAAGTATATAGGTGCTTCATGATAGAACTTTGTATTTCTTCTAAAAAGACATTGACATTTATTATTGATAAATTTTACAAATTTTATGGGATTTTTTTGGTGAAAAATTAAATATTGATATTTAAAACAAACTTCGAGGAATTAAAGTGATTTTTTAAAAACTTTCAAAGAGAATGTTTTTCTTGTCTTTTTCCTTTCCACTTGGGCTAACATCTCCTTTTATTGTGTCACCAGATAAAGGAGCTGGTTATCTTCTTCTTCTTTTTTTTTAAATTAATTTATTTATTTTAAATAGTTTCAAGTATTAGTACATTGGTTAGACATCTATATAGTTCATAAAACAATCCCCGCAACTGCTCCCTCCCTCGGCCCTACATCTAGCCATTACCTTAATGCTAACTGCATTCCCTATGCCACGCTCCCCATCCCCATGACCATCTATCAACTACTAATTTGTACTTTTTTAACCCTTCACCCTATTCTCTCAGCCCCCCAAAACCCCTCCACTCTGTCCATCACCAAATTGTCCACTATATTTGTGAGTCTGTTTTAGATTAGTTTGTTCGTTTTGTTCCTTAGATTATGCATATAAGTGAAATCATAGAATATTTATCTTTGTCTGACTTATTTCACTCAGCGTAAGAACCTCTAGGTCCATCCATGTCATTGCAAATGGTAGAATTTTATTTTTTTTTAGTGGCTGTATGAATATTGGGGTGCATAGATCTTTACGAATTATTGTTTTGGTTTTCCTTGGGTATATATCCAGAAGTGCAATTGCCAGGTCAAAAGGTAGATCCATTTTTAATTTTTTGAGAAACCACCAGATTGTTTTACACAGTGGCTGTATCAATTTGCAATCCCACCAACAATGTATAAGGGTTCCCTTTTCTCTGCATCCTCACCAACACTTGTATTTTGATTTATTGATAATAGCCATTCTGACAGGTATGAGGTGATATCTCATTGTGGTTTTAATTTGCATTTCTCTTAATGATTAGTGACTGTGAGCATCTTTTCATATGTCTATTAGCCATCTGTATTTCCTCTTTGAAGAAGTATCTATTCATATCTTTTGCCCATTTTTTAATTGGATTGTTTGTTTTTTGTTGAGTTGAATGAGTTCTTTATATATTTTTGATATTAACCCCTTATCAGATGTATCATTTGTGAATATTTTCTCCCAATCAGTCTTTTTGGTTTGTTGATGGTTTCCTTTGCTGTGCAAAAACTTTTTAGTTTGATGTAGTCCCATTTGTTTATTTTTTCTTTTGTTTCCCTTGCCTGGCAGATATAGCCAGAAAGAAATTCCTGTTAGTAATATCAGAGAGTTTACTGCCTATGTTTTCTTCTAGAATTTTTATCGTTTCTTGTCTTACATTTAAGTCTTTAATCCATTTTGAGTCTGTTCTTGTATACAATGTAAGAAGGTTGTCTAGCTTCTTTTTTTTTTTGCATATATATGTCCAATTTTCCCAACACCATTTATTGAAAACTTTCTTTACCCCATTGTATATTCTTACCTCCTTTGTCATATATTAAGTGAGTGTATAAGTGTGGATTTATTTCTAGGTCCTCTATTCTGTTCCATTGATCAATGTATCTGTTTTTATGCCGGTACTATGCTGTTTTGATTACTATAGACTTATAGTATAGTTTGATATCAGGTAGTGTGATACCTCTAACTTTGTTCTTCTTTCTCAAGATTGCCATGGCTATTTGGAGTCTTTTATAGTTCCATATAAATTTTAGGATTATTTGTTCTATCTCTTTGAAAAATGTCATTAGCATTTTGATAGGGATTGCATTGAATCTATAGATTGCTTTGGGTAGTACGGCCATTTTAATGATGTTGTTTCTTCCTACTCATGAGTACGGTATATGCTTCCATTTATTTGTATCTTCTTCAATTTCTTTTTTTCAATGAGTTATAATTTTCTGAGAACAGGTCTTTTACTTGCTTGGTTAATTTGATTCGCAGGTATTTTATAGTTTTTGATGCAATTGTAAATGAGATTGTTTTCTTAATTTCTCTTTCTGCAAGTTCATCATTGGTGTATAAAAGCTGGTTATATTCTTGATGACATTTCTCGTTAGACACACAGTCAGGACCTAGCTAGTTAGCTTCTGCAGGTGTTGCCTCATTTGGAAGTTGTCATTTGGATGGCCAGCATGTTGCTAACAGTAGAGGGAGGCACCAGGTACTCGAGTAATCAATTAACAGGCTTTAATTTATTTAAAAATAGACTTTATTTTTTAGAGCATTTTTAGGTTCACAGCAAAATTACGGGGGAGGTACAGAGATTTCCCATATACCCCCTATCTCCACATATGCACAGCCTCCTGCCAGCATCCCACACCAGACAGTACATTTGTTTCAACTGAGATGTCATCATCACCCAAATTCCATAGTTTATATTGGGGTTCACTAATGGTGTTTTACATTCTATGGGTTTGAACAAATGTATAATGAAATGCGTCCATTGTTTTAGTATCATGCTGAGCAGTTTCACTGTCCTAACAATTCTCTGTGTGCTGCCTATTTATCCCTTTCTCCCCTCAACCCTTGGCAACCACTAATCTTTTTACTGCTTCCGTAGTTTTGCCTTTTCCAGAATTTTATATAGTTGGAATCATACAGCATGTAGCCTTTTCAAATTGGCTTCTTTTCCTTAGTAATACGCCTTTAAGGTTTCTCCATGTCTTTTCATGCCTTCATAGCTCTTCCCTTTTTATTCCTGAATAATAGTCCATTGTCTGGATGTACTACAGTTTATCTGTTCACTGATTGAAGGACATCTTGGTTGTTTTCAAGTTTTGGCAATAATTAATAAAGCTGTTATAAATAGTCACACACAGATTTTTGTATGGACATGTTTTCAACTCATTTGGGCAAATACCAAGGAGAACAATTTGCTGGATCTTATGGTAGGAGTATATTTCTTTTTGTAAGAAACGACCAAACTCTCTTCTAAAATGGCTGTATAATTTTACGTTCACACCAGCAATAGATGAGAGTTCCTATTGCTCTACATTCTCACCAGCATTTGGTGTTGTCAATGTTCCAGATTTTGGCCATTCTAAAAGGCGTGTAGTGGTTTCTCATTGTTTTAATTTGTAGTTCCTTAATGGTATATGACGTTGAATATCTTTTCATATGCTTATTTCTTCTTTGATGAAGTATCTATTTAAGTCTTGTGGCCCTTTTAAAAATCAGACTGTTCATTTTTTTATTGTTGAGTTTTAAGAGTTCTTTGCATATTATAGGTAACAGTCCTTTATCAGATGTGTTTTCTGCAAATATTTTCTTCCTGTCTGAGGCTTGTCTTCTTATTCTTTTGACAGTGTCTTTATAGAGCAGAAGTTTTTAATTTTAATGAAGTCCAGCTTATCAGTTCTTTTTTCGTGGATTGTACCTTTACAATTGTATCTAAAACATCATTACCACACCCAAGGTCAAATAGTTATCTCCTGTGTTATCTCTGGGAGTTCTATAGTTTTTCATTTTACATTTAAGTCTGTGATTCATTTTGAGTTAATTTTTGTGAAGGGTGTAAGGTCTGTGTCTAGATTCATTTTTTCTTTTTGCATGTGGGTGTTCAGTTTTTCTAGCACTATTTGCAGAAAAGACTATCTTTGCTCTATTGTATTGCCTTTACTCCTTTATCAAAGATCAGTTGACTATATTTATGTAGGTCACAGCATTTTGAGACCCCATGAAAAAAAAGTTTAATGAGAAAAAAAAAAACAAGCCCCCCCCCAAAAACACTGATCTTTTTATCTATTCTTTTGCCACTACCACACTGTCTTGATTACTGTAGCTTTGTAATAAGTCTTGAAGTCAAGTAGTGACAGTGCTCCCTCTTTGTTTTTTAGGATTGTATTGGCTATTCTGGATTTTTTGTTTTTCCATATAAAAATTAGAATCAGTTTGTGTATATCTAAAATAACTTGCTGGGATTTTGATTGGGATTGCTTTGAATCTATAAAGCAAATTGGGAAGAATGACATCTTGACAGTATTGAATCTTCATACCTATAAATATGGGTTATTTTTCCATTTACTTAGTTCTTTGATCTTTATCAAAGTTTTGTAGTTTTTCTCATTTAGGTCTTGTACATATTTTATTATATTTGAACCTCAATATTTCATTCTTTCGGATGCTAATATAATTGGTGTTCTGTTTTTAATTGCAAATTTTACTTGTTCATTGCTCGTGTATAGGAAAGCAATTGACTTTTGTATATCATGCAACCTTGCTATAATAGGTTTTTTGTTGTTATTGATTCTTTTGGATTTTCTACATAGGCAATCATTTCATCTGCGAACAAAGATGATTTTATTTCTTCCCAATCAGTATAGCTTTTCTTGTCTTATTGAATTAGCTAAGATTTCTAGTACAATATTGTAAAGAAGTGATGAGAGGGGACAACTTTGCCTTATTCCTGATCTCCATGGGAAAGTTTCTATTTTGTCATCATTAAGTATGATATTAGCTCTAGATTTTTTTTTTTATAGATGTTCTTTGTCAAGTTGAGGACATTTCCCTCTATTCCTAATTTACTGAAAGTTTTATCATGAATGGCTGTTGGATTTTGTAAAATGCTTTTTCTGCATCTCTTGATATGGTCATGTGATTTTTCTTTAGCCTGTTGATATTATGGATTACTTAATTGATTTTCAAATGCTGAACTAACCTTGTATACTTGGGATAAATACCACTTGGTTGGGTGTATACTTCTTTTTATACATCATCGTTGGGTTCAATTTGTCAATATTTTCTTAAAGAATTTTGTATCTTTGTTCATGAGAGATGTTGGTTCATAGTTTTCTTATAATGACTTTGTCTGGTTTTGGTATTAGGGCAATGCTGGCTTCATAGAATGAGTTAAGAAGTATTCCTTCTGCTTTTGTCTTCCGAAAGAGATTGTAGAGAATTGCTATCATTTCTTCCTAAATGTTTGCTAGTATTCACCAGTGAACCTATCTTAGCCTGGTGTTTTCTGTTTTGGAAGGTTATTAATTGATTCATTTTTTCATTAGGCCTATTCAAATTGTCTCTTTCTTTTTACGTGAGTTTTGGCAGATGGTCTTTCAAGGAATTGGTCCATTTCATCCAGGTGATCAAATTTGTGGTCATAGAATCGTTCATAGTATTCCTTTATTATCTTTTTAATGTCCATTGGGTCTATAGTGATGTTCCCTTTTTCATTTCTGAGATTAGTAATTTGCATCTGCTTTTTTGGCTAGATGATTGTCAGTATTGTTCTTTTCAAAGAACTAGCTTTTAGTTTTGTTGATTATCTCTATTGATTTCCTATTTTCAATTTCACTGATATATGTTCTAATTTTTATTGTTTCTTTCTTCTGCAAACCTTGGATTTAATTTTCACTTTTTCTAGTTTCTTGATAGCTTAGATGGTTGGTTCTAATATATGCATTTGATGCTGAAAATTTTTCTCAAAGCACTGCTTTTGCTACATCCTACAAATTTTGATAAGTTGTTTTTTTAAAATTTTTATTTAGTTTAAAATGTTTCTTTTTGAGCTTTTATATTTGAGTTTATTCTTCATTTAACTTTTAAAACACTACTATAAATATTAAAACAAAAAACAATAGGAAGTAGTGAACATATTATGGTTATAGTCTTTTGCTCATTCACTACTGCATATATAATGCCAAAAGTGAGTGTCATTCACTGGCTCCATTAAGAAGTCTGACCCTGAACACCACCCCTAGCATGATGTTCGTCATACTCATGTGCTTCTCCATTGTAATGGCGCTGTCTTTCTTGACTTAGATCAAAATTCATCAGTTCTACCTGATCCATTTCATCAGTCTCTTCTACTTCCTTCCTTTCAGGTAGGAAGTTTTCAAGCAAAGAGAGTTTATCAGGAGAAAGAAAGTCATTCTTAGGAAAGTTTGCCTTAAATTTGATGATTAGGCAACCCTTTTCATTTGCTCTATAATAAATGGCATGCCTTCATTTAGCATACACTTGATATCTACATGCTTGACAATCTGACCTGGAAGAGAGGTGATGACTATGGTTTGGTTGTCAAGAGTAGATATTGACTTTTGGAGGCCACACAATGCTTCAGCCAGCTCTGTGTCCATACACATGAAAAGATCTTCTTGTCAAGTAAAAACAGCATGGTCTTTCTGATCTAAAACTATGGTAATATCTCTGCGCTCAAGTCCTGGTTCTTGGTCTCTTTCACCATGGAATGTTATCTTCTGGCCATCTTTCATGCCTTTGTCCATATGAACTTCTAGAATCTTCTTATCTCAAACTATCTTCTTTCCATTGTAGTTTTTACATCTGTCTTTAGGTCTGATCTGTTTCTCATGGCACCGGCACTCCATGCACATAGACTGAATTTGCTGAACCATTCTGGGTCCTATCTGATGAATTCTGACTTGCATCCCAGTACCTTGACAATTAGGACAGCATTGTACTGCTCCTTTCTTACCACCTTGGCCTTTACATTTGTTACAAATTTTTGTAGAGCTAGTTTTCTTGTTGCACCATTATATAATTTTTCTAAGATTACTGAAAGCTGATGCACAACATATTTACCTCTCCTTTCTCTGCATTCTTCCTCCTCTTCCTCCAAAAAACATTAAAGGTGTCCATGTGGGAGCCAAAACCGCCATCTGCTCCACCTTCTTTATGACTGTTCTCCTTTGTCATATAATTCCCTTTTCTTTGCATCAGAGAACACTTCATAAACTTGAGAGATCTGTTTAAATTTCCTTGCTTCATTTGTATTCTTATTAGGGTGATAATTCAAGTCTAGTTTCTTGTAAGCCTTTTTCAGTTCTTCCTAGGCGGCATTGGGTTTGACCCCCAAAACATCATAGTAAGTGATTTTTTTTCACCCTTTTTGACAGCAGGTGAGCGGGCCTAGCTGGTGTGGGGCAGCAGGAAGAAGCGTGTTGTTGTGTGCAGCTCAGGCAGCCGCGACTCCTTCTAGTTCAAAATATTTTTTAAGTTTTTTTTGAGATTTCTTCTTTGACCCTTGTGTTATTTAGAAATGTGCGTTATTTAATCTCTAAGTATTTTGGGATTTTTCTAGCTGTCTTTCTCTTGTTGATTCTTAGTTTATTTATATTCCATTGTGGTCTGAGAGCAGACATTATATAATTTCTATTCTTTTAAATTTGTTAAAGTGTGTTTTATTGCCCAGAAGATGTTCTATTTTGGTGAATGTTCCATGTAAGCTTGAGAAGAATGTATATATTCTAGTGTGTTTGGATGATATAATTGATAGATGTCAATTATATCCAGTTGATCCATGGTGCTGTTAAGTTCAACTATGTCTTTATGGATTTTCTGTCAGTAGGACCTGTCCATTTCTGATGGAGGGGTTCTGAAGTCTCCAACACTAATAGCAGATTTATCTGTTTCTCCTTGTGGTCCTGTCAGTTTTACCTCTTGTATTTTGACTATTCGTTATTAGGCCTATATGAAGTAAGGATGTCTTCTTGGAGAACTGACCCTGTATCATTATGTTATGTCCTTTTTTATCCTTGATAACTTTCCTGGCTCTGAAGTTAGCCCTGTCTGAAATTAATATAGCTTTTCTAGCTTTCTTTTGTTTAGTGTTAACATGATATATCTTTCTCTGTTCCTTTATATTTAAAGTGAGTTTCCTGTAGACAACATATAATCGGGTCTTCTTTTTTTTCTTTTGATCTGCTCTGACTTTTAAAAGTCTCTGTCTTTTAATTGGTGTATTGAGACCATTGATGTTTAAGGTAATAATTGATACATTTGGATTACTATCTACTATATTTATTACTGTTTTCTATTCATTGCCCTTGTATTTTGTTCTTAATTTTGTCTTCCATTTTCTTTCTGCCTTTTGTAGTTTTATACAATTCCATTTTCTCTCCTTAGCATATCAGTTACACTTTTTTAAAAGCATTTTTTGTGGGTGCCCTAGAGCCTATAACATAGATTTTAAAAATATGTAATGCTTTATGAATTTGCATGTCATCCTTGTGTAGTGGCCATGTTAATCTCTGTATTTTTCCAATTTTAGTATATGTGCTGTTGAAGTGAGCACTTAACATGCTTTAATTTTATCCCGAGGGACCTCCTAGCAGTTCTTTTAGTTGGATATGATCAGCCTCATATGATCAGTCTGTGAGGCAGATGTGAACACATGCCCCTGAGTGCCAGCCCAAAAGCTTATGCTCTTCAGAGAGTAGAAAATCCTAATGGTTTTGTCACTGACTAGTGTCTGCTCCACTCTTGTTCCGGTATCAGGTTCAAGGCCACATGCTGATGCCCTAGGCCCCCATGGTTTTATTGCTACACATTTCAATGACTTTTTGTTCTCAGCATCACTTCTTCATCTTCAGAACTGCCATTTTCTCTCTGGAGATGGAAAACACCAACAAGCCACCTCTGTTGTAGAAGAAGGTGGTATAAACACAGTTCTTAGGCTAACCCAGTAACACGCTTATTTCTTTTTCTTTCTTTTTTCTTTTTTTTAAACAGATGTGATGTTTACTGGTACAGCAGATGGCCAGGTCATAAAATCTGAAAATGGTGAAATAGAGGCAGACCATCACGCGATTGGTTGGGGTCAGGCCCGTGCAGTAAGTCAGCAACAGTCCCCCCGACATACATCTCTTCCATTCATTCAGAAAGGTGCCGAATGGCCTTGTGTAAATTAGGTTCACCCTTGGAGAAAAAGAGCCCTGACCACCTGGCAGAGAGCTTGACTTGGGTGTTACCACGTGCCCTTCATTTGTTGCTGGTCCCTGGACCTCACGATGCCTGGTTTTCACCTTGCATCACAATTTCCCAGCTAGGCAGTGGCCACGGCACCTGCTGGTTACTTCTCGGGCCCCACCCATTGCCATTCTGCAAAGGCCCTTGTTCACTTCTGAGGTAACTTGGAGAAGATTAATAGGTGGCGTTTGAGTGTTGCTATAGCAAAGCAGTTGGCTTTGTCATTACTTGGATGCTTAAATGTGTTTCCTACATTAGCTTCTCAGAAATTTTAGTATTGTTAATCAAAGTGAAAATATCCTGAAGTCACTCTAATTTTAGAAAACTGGAGTAGAAGAATCTCACTGTTGAAACACTGGTAGTCCAGACTTTTTATTAGTTATCATATTTTAATAGCTAGAATGTTTTTATAAAAATGATACATTTTCATTGTGAAATGCAAACAACACAAAGGTACAAAGAAGAAAAAAATCACTCCAGTCTTCTCAGATTAGCATTTTAATGAATAAGTTTTCAGATATCTTTCTGTTCATGGATGCTCATACATACTATTATATGTAATGGAATAATGCTATGCATTTGGTTCTTTAACCTGCCTTTTTCCACTCCATATTTGGTTGTAAGTGCCCTATAGTAAGCATACTGCAGCAGGCACTCCTGCCGTAAGCACTTCTGCAGTGAACACTCTGCAGTAAGCATCCCACAGCAGGTACTCCACACTAAGCACCCTACAGTACGCACCCCTGTAATAAGCACCCCACAGTGGGTGTCCCTACAGTAATCTCCCTGCAGTAAGGATTCCTACAGTGAGTATCCTAGAGTAAGCACCCCACAGTGGGCACCCCGCAGTAAGCACCCTGGAGTAAGCATCCCATGGTAGTCACATCTGGAGTGAGCACCCTGCAGTAAGCACCGCACAGCAGGCACCCTGCAATAAAGACCCCCACAGCGAGCACCCTGCAGTGAATATGCATTACCACAGAATACTGGGTGGCGGGGTCTGCCTCCAATGCCATGGTCTTTTTTATTCTCTGTAGTACTATGCATATTTAAGAAGAGAGGAATGAGGTGCTTAAACACTGATAGGGGCGCACAGGCAGAATCTTGCACCAGCCACCAATTCCTGTCT
>NW_006442489.1:681138-681913 GCF_000325575.1 Pteropus alecto
GGACATCCGGGCAGTGCCCAACGGGACCCTTTATGTGGCTGACACATACAAGGGACTATTCGAAGTAAATCCCTGGACGTATGTGACAATATCTTGTTTCCTTCTGTGATGATTTATTTTATTTTATTTATTTATTTTTGTTATTTTATTTTTATTTTTTTTTTTTAGGCAAAGCAACCCTTGATTGACCTCACAGATTGCAAGGACCTTGTCAGCTTACAATCCTTATTTTTTATTTTTTATGCCTACAGCACCTGGTCTTCCTAGGTGGTCTCCATCTAAGTACTAACCAGGCCCGACCCTGTCCTTCTGTGATGATTTAAAAGGAAAATGTCCCTTTAAATAATATGTACATAAGTAGATTTAATAGAATTTGTTCAATACATAAATAGATTTAATAGAATTTGTATTGAACTAATATTTTCTTATAGAATAGTACTGAAAGCATTGCCTACTATATCAGCTAGTATAAGTACCATATAAATCCCTACTCATGACTGCACTTGGTCACTACTTTAATTTTCTCTGGCATTTGTGCTTTAGCCACAGGTCTCAAGAGGACTTATTTTGAGGATGTATACCTCCTTCTTCCATCTTTATTTTTCATTGTCTTTTTACGTCATGTTTTCTACCTCTCAGTCTTCTCTTTTTTCCTTTCCCTTTGTCTCTCTTTTTTCTTTTTCATCTTTCTCCATCTCTTCCTCCTATTCTTCTCTTCCGACTGGTCATGATGTCACCTTGACCAGTGGTATAGCATTTGCTGTATGTGCTTCAG
>NW_006442489.1:681933-686366 GCF_000325575.1 Pteropus alecto
ATGCTATGGAGGAGTTTATTATCATGGTTGGTGCATGGGGCCCTGGGCTTAAGCACCAAAGACTGACTGCCTGGATAGCCTATCTGTATCATTGGCTGGCTGTGTGATGATGGAAGTTACCCAGCCTTTCTGTGCACACTTTCCTCATCCATGAAATAGAGATAATGTAATTGCCTGCTTTGTGGGATTGTTGTGAGGATTTAAATGATATTATACATGGAAAGAGCTTAACAATAAATGTTCATTCTACTATTTAAAAAACTTACTACTACTCTTCTTTCTTTATTTAAAAGCAGATGAGTATAACATGTTATATTTCTCTCAAAACAGAAGATTGCCTTTTACTAAGACTCTTGATAGATTTTTAAGTCATTGGTCTCCATAAAAGAAAATTCTTCATCCTTAGAGGAAGGATTTTGCTTTAATGAAAGCAAAAATTCATTAAAAAAATTGGTTTAAAAAAATTCATCAGCTAAAAGGTGAAAGAAAGGAAAACACTATTTTACTATAAGAAGGAATAAATCTGACATATGAATGGAGAAGCTCATTTTAGTTTTTCTTTTTAAAATCAGGCTAATTAATATTTTGAAATTATTGAGATACAGGTTCTTAGAATGAAAGCAAAACTCTTACCCTTCTTTCCTCCCTTCCTTCTTCCTATCCTTCCTTTTCTTCTTCGCTACTTCAGGTGAAGTGAAACTGTTGCTGTACTCTGACACACTCATTGAGGGGAGGAAAATGTCCTTTGTGAACGATCTTACAATAACTCGGGATGGGAGGAAGATTTATTTTACGGATTCTAGCAGTAAATGGCAAAGATGAGATGATCTGCTTCTGGTTATGGAGGGAACGGATGGTGGGCGGTTGAGTATGTATTTCAGATCTTGTGCTCAGTGAGATCATCACTCAGGCAGGGTAGCTTCAGCAGAGCTGATTACTTCTAGGAATTGTTAGAATGTTTCTGAGTATAATATTTCAGCATTTCAGAAATATTAATGGTTTCTTTGGAAACAGGTGATAGACGCAACAAAACAGAGCAAGATGATCTTACTTACTCTTTGATGAAATGAAATAAAAATAGGCCGGTTCATGTGAGGATGTGGCCTAGGCAGTCTGGGAGAGACCTTCAGGCAGGCCTGGGTTTCAGACTGTCTCTCTAAAGGGGGACTCCTGTGAGGCTGGAGCCATGGTGGCTCCCGGGTCAATGAGAGAGCTAAGTGGGGGTTGTCTGTAAAAGGATGCCTAGGACTGCCATTGATGGGGAAGGGTGCCCAGGGGCCAGCCTGGAACAAGATCTGAGCAGAGGACCACCAGGGGCCTGTCACTCCAGTGAGAGGCTGAGTCTCCCTCCATAGGCCCCGGCCCAGAGGGGGAGCAAGATTCCAACCCAGCGTGGGGGCCGTGGACCCTCCTTGTGTGATCCTTTGCTGTTGGCACCCACAGCCTGCTAGAGTATGATAGTGAGGCCAAGGAAGTGAAGGTTTTACTGGACCAGTTGTGATTCCCAAAGGAGCACAGCTTTCTCCTGGAGAGGACTTCATCCTGGTGGCAGAGATGACCATGGCAAGGATAACAAGGTGTGTGTGGCATCTGCTGAGCTATCAATTTTCTCTAGTGCTCTTTATTCCCAGAATGGGTATGGAGATGTCTATTGACAGAATCTGAGATGTGGCAGGGCACCTTCTCCTTTGTGTAACAACGGTAAAAGTCATACTCAAAGATGTGTTTTCATTCTCTCATTTTTCAGCCTACTTGAGTGTTGCAGTCTGGGAGAGTCTTAATTTAATGCTGACTGTGCATCCCAGGTCCCTTTTCCTACCAGTGGGTCTTGGCTTGCTCCTTCTCCTCCCCAAAACTGCGTCTAGCTGGGCCTAGGACCCCTGGGTGCCTCTTTCAGGAGCTGTGCCGTGTTCATGATAGACATGTTTACAGTTGTTTCCATAAACTTAATAGAACCAAGACCAATTTGGTGCTTAACTAAAATTTTTTCTTAAATTGGGGGACTGCTGCTCATGCCTACTTTGGTGAATTTTTCAGATTCTACGGGTCTGGCCTGATGAAGGAAGGGGCTGACCTGTTTGTGGAGAACTTGCCTGGATTCCCAGACAGCATCTGGCCCAGCAGCTCTGGGGGGTACTGGGTTAGCATGGCAGTTATTCGCTCCAGCCCTGGGTTTTCAATGTTGGATTTCTTATTCGAGAGACCTTGTATTAAAAGAACGATTTTTAAGGTAACTGAAAACTGTCATTCCAGAAACCAAAATGAAGATGGATCTAATTATCTCTTTTGACCTTTTTTAGCTCTAAAAATTCTAGTTCTGCTTATAATATTTAATACTTTTAGTGACTTCTTTAAAACAGCTTTTATTCTTCAGCCTAACGTGTAAACTTAAATATTGAGACCCTTTGAGTTTTTTCTTCTGGTTTCCTGGTCTGCATGTTTTTATCATTGCCCTCACCATTCTCACCTTTCAGGGCTTCTACTCTGCCTGTCAACCTCATTCTTTCAAACTTTGATGGCTTTTTCAGACTTTCTCCCTTCTCCTCCACACCCTACGATCTGTCCCTCCCCTCTCTGCCAGGAGATGACACTGCTTTTCCTCAAACGGTTATCAGGTGCGTCTCGCTGTGGCCACACACAGATAAACCCCTTTACCTTGGTTCCCCATCCCACCCTGCTCCCTTCAGCCTTCTCAGAACTTCCCATCAGTCATCCATCTTTGACATCTTTATACACTAAATTCTTTTCCATTAAATAAAAGAATCATTTACCTGCACCAGTGACCAGCCACAGACCCTTCAACACAACCTTTAAATGTTCATCATCCTACCCTTTTCCTAGTGACTTCCATGAAAAGCCCTGAATGTAACTCAGCATGTTTTACACTGGGATGAGTAACTTGCTGATACTGTCACTTCCGTCATATAGAAATCTTATTTTCAAAAAAACTCCATTTTATAGGCTGAATAGATACTTGAAGTTGATAGTGAATATTTGAATAGATATTGAAGTATTTGTAACTTAAAGTCCTAGCAGTTACCAGGCTGCAGTTACTGAGTCTATACAGTGCCAGGCCCTGTGTCTGGGCCCTGGTGAGGGGCTGTATGCATAGTCAGGCTGGCCCATGGCCTCTGTGTTGTTCTGAGTTTAGTAGGTCACTGTGGAAAACCCCCATCTGTTCAGAAATAACACAGTTCTCCTCTTTATCTTCTTGGCTCCTGAGCCAACATCTATTTCCACTGGAACCTTAGAAGGAGGAAGAATGATAGGGCAGGCAAGGAGAAGGGTTTTGAAGACGGCCAGACCAACCGTGAGACCCTGTGCAGATGACCTGGTCTCTCTGCCTCATTTTTCCATCTGTCAGGTGGGAAGAATAATAGCATTTCATTAGGTGCTGAAAAATTTAATGAGAATAAACACATAATGCCTTAGCCAAGTGTGGTTAATGTTCAGTTTCTGTACCTGTTGGTTTTTCTACAGTAAGGATATGATCTGTTGGTAGCAGGTGTTTGTCTGTGTCCCCCGATAAAATGTGTGCTACATCAGAGCAGGTATTTTTTTCTGCTTAGTTTACTCCTTCATCCTTAGTATGGAGAATAGTGTCTGGCACACAGTGAAAGTTACTGTTGAATGAATAAGTGGTTAGAGAGCTGAGACTAAGTGTGAGACAGAGCTGGAGTGGTGGGATGTGTTCCCAGTGATGGGGAACATGGAAGGGATCCCTGGGGCAGGAGAGAGCTCAGCATCTGTGTGTGACCTGGGATATGGCAGACAGAGAGCAGGTGGGAGAAGTGGGTGAGGACCACAAGTCTTGTAGGTTAGATTTTATTCAAAATGTGATTGAGGTCATTGAGGATTCTTTTTTTTTTAGTTTTGAGACAATATCAGACTTAGAAAAGTGGTAAGAAGGATAGAAAGAAATTTTTCCCCCAAGCTATCTGCAAGTAAGTTGCTGTCCTGATGCTCCATCATCCTCAAATACTTTAGTGTGTTTCCTACAACAAGGATATTCTCCCTCACGACCACTTGTCCAGACAGGAAATTCACATGGATAAGTGTGACTGTCCAACCCATACACCCCATTCAGATTGTGCCAGTTGCCCCAGTGATGTCCTTTATAACAGAAGATTCAGCCTAGGATCAGGTGCAGTCTCTAGTTAGCACATCTCTATTCACCTTCAGTCAGGAACAACTCAATCTTGACCTGTTGGAGGATTACAGGTTAGTCACGTTGCAAGATGCCCCTCTAAAATAAGGGGATGTCAGGTGTTTCTCATGGGTAGATTCAGGTTATCATCTCTGGCAGGGAGACCACAGAAGTGAAGTTGGGTTCTCAGTATGTCCTGTCAGGAGGGGTGTGATGTCACCTTGTACCATGCTGGCAGCAGGTGTTCATCACCAGATTCAGTGGTGAATGTCAGGCTTCTCCACTG
>NW_006442489.1:686603-695060 GCF_000325575.1 Pteropus alecto
AATTGTGAATATTTTGTGCGAGGTACTTTATAACTAAGTAAATATCAATATGGTCTCATGATTGCCTATTTTATTCAATGGGTTATATTATTCATTGCTATTATTGTTTATTTTAATGCTCAAATTGTCCAACTGTGGCCAGTGGGAGCCCCTTCAGTGTGGCTCCTTGACCTTTGGACATGTCCCTATCAATCTTGGAGTGGTTCCTCACTTCCTGATGCCACATGTTCAGGCTTATCTTGTACTATCCCCACCTCAGCTCTGGAATCAACCACTTCCCCAAGGAGCCCTGGTTCCTTCAGAGGAGATGTGGTGCTAAGTGTGCACATTGCTTTGGGGTGTCATTGCTCAAACCAGGTCCTCTCAGTGGACGGAGTGGGGATTGTAGTCATATATGCATGCATGTATACAATGTACACACATGTTTATACCTACATTTATTTATCATATATTTATTTACATTGAAACCATAAGTAATGCTCCTATCTCTACTTCCAGTTCAATACCACAGGATTTATTCTAGTTTTCTTCCTTTCTGTATTTGTACTTCCCTTCTTTAATATCAAAAAACCTGAATCTCATTATTATTCATATCTATTTGATCAGTTTCTCCAAAGATCACCAATCTGTAGTCACTGTGCCTTATCACATGGCCCCTGCTAGGGCTCTAGCACCCACTCTGGGCCTTCTCTCTCCTCCTGGCCATGGGCAGGGGCCAGCCTTTTCCATCAAGGGTTCTGATACTTACATAAGCTGTCTCCCAGGTAAAAATCCTTCTCATTTTGTCTGGGCTCTGACAGCCTGTGCCAGGCTGCCCCACTGCAGGGACACTGTCTCAGCCTGCTTGAACTCTGATGCCATCCTTCGTGCCACTGCCTTTTCCCTTCTCCCAGCATGGGCTCCCCCTCACCCTGCTCAGACTGACTCTCTGGTCTGGGCCGCTGTAGTTCCCTCACCCTCTGCACAGACGTACGCTGCTCAGCCCTACAAGCTGCTGCTTGACTGAATCGTTCGGGAGGGGAGTAATGTACTACAAAGAATGTTTTAAAAAGATAACTGCAGCTACTGTGTGGAGAACAGCCTGTAGGAGGGCTCCACTGGCTTGGGGAACCTGTGTGGAGGTGGCCAGGAGAGGTGTTGGGCAGAGCCCAGGGTGGGGGCAGTACATGTGGAGCAGATGACAAGACCCCATGGTACCCTGCTCATGTTGTTGGAGGAATTAAGTGTGAGGGCCGAGTTCCTGGTGTCAGCAGCTGGTGTCAGGGGCCCTTTCTCCTGAGCTGGGGAGTCTGTTGAGTTTGAAGATCTGTTAGAAAGTCTAGGTAGAGGTAGGTCTTGGGCAGTGAGGAATTTAGCACTGGGCATGAGAAATAGAGGTGGAGATTTGAGAGCTTTCTGGGAAAGTGGCTAGTTAAACTAATAAGAGGGGATGAGATCTCTTAGTGATAAGACAGAAAGAACAGAGAGGGGAAGATCCTGTGGCTGCAGGGAGATGGCATTTCATGGGTTGTGAGAAGCCTTATGGAATATTTTGAGTTATAATGCAACTTTGATCAATCTCTATAGAACCTTCTAAAACACAGTCAACTTGTATGTCAGTTTGAACATTTTCAGTGACTAGGAGACATTATTTGTTGGACATTTGTAATTGGCTATTTCCCCTTATTTTAAAAGGTAGAAATCTGCCTATTAATTTTCATTCATTGGTCTCATGTAGTGGTATCCTTTGTCATCATTTCCTACCAGGTGTCCTTTTGCTCTGCCAGAAATTACATGTCTCACCATCTGTTTGGTTTTTTTACTCCTTAAAATCCTTCAGTAGCTGTTTGTGTCTCTTGGTCCAGCTGAACTAGGGGCTAGGCTCCTAGAGGGTGCCTGTTCAGCATGGGCATGTTTGATTTCTATGCTGGGTGCAAGGAGAACCGAGAGCCATTGTCATGTCTCTTAGGGCAAAGACATGTTCTTTTAACATACCCAGGTTTGTTTTTTTTAATTTTAACATGAACCTCTCTCAGATCTCGCACATTTGAAATATTTTAAATCTAATCAGAGGGTTTGGGATTTATTCTGGTTGGTCTGTGCTAGTTTTATCCCAGCATTCTGCGGTTAATGTCACGCTAGGCCTTGGCTTCATGTCGTATCTTCCTCAGATGTGATTTCTGCTTCTTTATGTTGAGCCGGGTCATCCAGAGGTGTGCCTACATTGCGGGTCTGATGGACATCACATGAGGGCTGTTGGACAGCTGCTGTCCTTGTTCTGGGTTAGCCTTGCGTCTTTGCATGCAGGAGACAGGAAGCTCTTTGGCCTGACTACACAGGGTGTGGGGTAGGGGTGACCTGCTGTGAGACATGCCTGATTCTGGGAGTGTAGCTGGTTTAACCTGGTTCTGTCCTATGTGGCCTTCCTGTCACTGGAGGAGCTGGGCCCTTACTAGATGGTGAGGGACTTCGAAGTCTGTTAAAAAATAAAATTCAACTGAGTAAATTTTAAAAAGCTTATTGGCTTTTTTTCCCATTGATTCATGAACTGGGTATAATGTAGTCTTACAGGTAGAAAGGAGCTCCAAGGAGCTGTACAAAAATGAAAGACTTTTGTAGGCAGAAGGGAATGGGAACAAGGAGGTCATACTAGGTAAAAAGCAGGTTGGTTATTGTAAGGTCACTTTCCTTTAAGGGACAGCAATGTTCTGGCAGGCAGATAGCCTAACTGATAAGGTGGTTCCTTATTGACTGGTTAATATTCCATTTCTGGGAGAGTCCAAAGTGTAACTGAGTTAAATCTTGGTTTGGTGACATGGGTTATCATCGGTGACTTTACTGTGTGCCTGTTGTCTTGTTTTTAACAGATCAGATCTAATTACATCCTTCTCTTAGAAGGTAAACTCCCCTCTTACTGTGCTTCCCTTCCAGCTGTTTAGTCTGGAGATGGTAATGAAGTTTGTGCCACGTTATAGACTCGTCCTAAAACTCAGCGACAGTGGGGCCTTCTGGAGAAGCCTGCACAATCCCGATGGGCAGGTGGCCACCTACGTCAGCGAAGTGCATGAGCATGATGGGCACCTATATGTGGGCTCTTTCAGGGCCCCCTTTCTCTGCAGACTCAACCTTCAGTCTGTTTAGTGGCCCCGACACAGCTCTGATCACAGTTGGACCAGGAGTTGCCACACTGGATACCACACCTGGTCCAGAAGGCACCATGGACACAGGCCATCCCACCTGAACTCATTCTTGGAAGTATGATGTGACCCTGCGGTTGTGCAGGCCCCTGTGGGACAGCCCTCACCTGGGTTTGACTTTGCATTTAGAGGGTAGCATAACATCTGCTATTGGGAAGATAACTTGAGTAAAGCCATTTTCTCTTTAAAAATCCTTTCTAAGTACAGTACTATCTAGGACTTAGGAGGCACCATGCACTTTCAGCAGGCCTCAGGGTTCGATGGGTAGAGCAGTGGATGAGCTGTCCAGGGCATTGTTTTAGCTATTGGTTCTGTCTTGCCAGCCTCAGTGTCATTATTGTAAAATGGGATAATGCCTACCTTAGGGAAGGGGCACAGAAGGGTGTTTTATTTGATAATTTGCTATGGTGAGATGCATATATAGTCTTATTAGGTTTAAAAATGTGATATGCTTTTGTTGTAAACAGGATTTGCTTTAATGTGAGTTACTAACATGTTTTTAGAATTAAATCAAGTGGTTCATTCACTGTGTGCTTCTTTATTATATATTATAAAAACTGTATCAGGATTCAGTTATTGACTTTTATAGGACAGAGGTCCCATTTTGAGATTTTTTTTTATCAACACACACTTGCAGAGTGGTCAATGGTTTTGAAAGTGTTTTCACATACTCTGACCTTTTACTGATGCAAGGAGATGTGGCCTGGTTTACAAATAGGAGCAGAGGCTGGTGGAGAAATGACTTGCCCAGTGTCATAGCCCACATACAGCTGAGCCAGGACCTGTGCTGTGACTGTGGAATCTTCTGGGGAATCTGGGAGATAAGGAAGAGGCAGGGTGATGTTGCAAGGACCTGGCTCTGTGGTGGCTATCGCCCAGCCCAAGGGTCAGATCTTGGCTGCACGTCAGAGTTTTTTGGGATGACCATGTCTCTGGGGTAGGCTGGGCATCAGTGTGGTTTTGTTTCACAGGTGGTTCTCGTGGACAGTGGATAGCCTGGGCCCATCTGCAACCTCAAGAGGGGCTAGGCTGGGTGGACATCTGGAGCAGGGGGCAGTATAGCTGAATCCCTGAGTCTGTGTGTAGCTGGTGAAAAGGTATGGAGGAGCATTGCTAGGGAAAAGCTTAAGAACAGGTGTCCGCAACCCGTGGGCTGTGGATTGGTACTGGTTCGTGGCCTGTTACTGGGCCACACAGCAGGAGGTTAGCAGTGGACTAGCATCACCACTTCAGCTCTACCTCAGATCATCAGGCATTAGATTCTCATAGGAGTACCAGTCCCTGGTTCTGAGGAGGAATTTTCCACTCAAATGGCTAACCTTGTAATTAGCTTTTTGTTTTGATTCTATAGACATGCTTGCTGCATAGGTCGAAGGGCAGAGTAATCTCGAAATCAACTGAAGACTCGCCCTCCCCTTTGCTTGTTCCGTCTAGATAACAGATGTATCCCCTTTGCTTGTTCTGTCTAGATAACAGATGTATTGCAGATAAGCCCTATAAAAGTAAGGTTACCCCTGAGCTCAGGGCCCAGACCTTCAGAGGAAGGAACTTCCCTAGTTCCTCTGGGACCACCAGTGTAATAAACCTGAATTCTCCAACTCTCCGAGTGATACTTGGTTTCTCGCTGGCCTGGTTTTATGACATTTCTGCAACCATTCCAAAAAGGTTGGAGACCACTGCTCTAAAACACTAAGGCCAGGACCGTCTTAGAATTTCAATGATTTTGGTGGTTTGTTCAAGTTTGAGAAAGTGCTTCTTTTTGGTCATAGTTTTGGTATGTCTTAGAATCATGAATACTTTACATTTTCTCAGTGACAACATTAGGTGATGAAACAACTTCCCTCTGAGTCAGAGTAAAGCTAATGAGTTTTCAAAGACAGGTGGAATTGGGTTGGCAATACAGGATGTCAGGTCATCACTGTTTGACATCTCGTACTTGTAGTAAGGTACACCATCTTCACATGGGTGTTTGGTTTTACCTGTTTGAATCCACCTCAGGGCTCTGGTAGTTCTTTCTCAGGTGGGGCTTTGGTGTGTGAATCTGAAGAGAACAATCTCTTTAACAGAGTTATGATGATGAAAAAAGTGGAGCCGGCACAGTCGAGTGTACATAGTGCCTGCAGGGCCTGCTCTCCAGGCAGCTGGAGCAAAATGTTTACAGTGGTTTTGTTAGTGGATGCATCTCTGTGAGAGTCAGAGGTGTGCCAGCTGCTGGCTTCTAAAAATCAAGGTGGCCTCACAGTGGCTCACTACCCAGCCCCTTTCCTTCTGGTATCACCATGGTGAGTTTAAGACTTATTTAAAGACAAGCATTTACTTCTGTGAGGTACAATATGTAAAACAGATTGGGACTGGGGATGATAGATGGTGAATGTCTTATAAAGTAGAGCCCCTTTCCACCTGGAATTCAATCCCAGAAGTCCCCATGGAGGGAAGATTTGCAGAAACCTGAGGTTGGGAGCACATAACCATGGGCTTCGGTGGTGGCTGTTTTGCCTTAGTTCTAAGACTTCTCTCTGTTTACCTTATAGGAGGGGGATAAATACATTGCCCTAAATGATGTTTTGGCCAATACAGGTTCATATTCAAACCTGAGAGTTTTGAGATTGGGATTTGAAGGGTTTTCTTCTCTCCTAGGAGAGAAGGTTAGCCAAGGTTAGCCAAAGTGGTATGGGGGAGATTTCATATGCAGTTCCAAGCAAGGGTGTTGTGAAGCTGCTCTCCCCCACAGCTGCGTATGCATTCTCATTTCCGATGCTGAATATAAGGGCAGTGTTGGGGTGGGGGAGCGTCTGGAGGCCTATGTTATTTTAAGGACAGGCCTGGCCTGGATGGACTCTGGTCCATATTTAAATGTAAATGAGGACTGCCTGGGAGCTCAGAGTCTGTGGTCTTCCCTTCATTTGCTACACCATCTTGCATAAATCATGAAGGCCCCCAGGCCAGTCTGGCTCACACTTCTGGTGTTGGTGTTCTTGCTGTCTTGTTGACTTATGGAGTCAACAGCCTGGGTGAACTCGTCCATCTTTATGAAAAGATTGCCTTCAGGGGCCTTCAGAATCATAGGGTAGATTAAATGTCTTGTGACATAGTTGCTACCACTGTCCCTGAATTAAATGACCAGAAGGAAGTGAGTCAAGGCAGCAAAAAAATTGAGGGTTTGAAATTATAGTTACTCTCATCACTGAAGGAGGCTGAGTGAGGGTCATTCATTTTGGTTATTCACATTGATCAAGTTTACGATAGCATGTTAAATTGCCATACTTAATGCAGATTTTCTCTTTCCTATGAATTATCAAGTCCATATTTTTTAAAGGCAAGAACATATTTTGTACTAATCCATAGTCTGAAGAGGGCCTGGAAAGGAAGAAGTCCAAAGTGAGGAGCCTCTGCTTTTGCATGGGGCTCACTGGAGCAGCTTGTCCAGGGTCCTCTCTTAGCTCTGAGTGAAGCCTCGGGGCTCTCTAGCCTTCAGCAGCTGCTGGGCTGCTTCTTTGTGGTCTAGCCTTGCACTGCTTCCAGTCAAATGCAAGATCTGAATTTTACAAGGACCTGGGGCCTTCCAGGCCACAGCGGTCTCCTCCTTCTCCCATACCCCCAGTGCAGCATTCCACCCTGACCTTGTCTTCCCTCTCCTGGGTGGAGCTCTGTGTGTGTGTGTGTGTGCGCGCGCGCGCAGGCGCGTGCTCCTTTACCTAGGTGGTTCTGTGTTGGGGAGCTCCCTCTCCTGAGTACATTGAGTCTGTGTGTTGCTCCTACTCTGGGTGGTTTCTGTGTGGGTTGCTCCATGTCCTGAGAGGGTTCATGGGGGTACTCCCCTTCCTGGATGGGGCTGTGTGTGTGCCCCCTCTTCTGGGTGGGTTTGTAGGGAGGGTGCTCCTCCTAGGTGGGTCTGTGTGAAGGGTGCTCCCTTTGGGTAGGGCTGCGTTTGTGTAGGTGTTCCCTCCTGAGGATCTATGGGTAGGTAGTGCTCCGTCTTGGGTGGGTCTGTGTGGGGGTGCTTCTTCTGGGTAGGGCTGACCACACAGGCATGGTGCTCCCTCTTCTGGGGTGGGGCTGTGGGGTGTGGTCCCAGCACTCTATCCCACCCTACTTGTCTAATCACAGTTGTACATGTGCTGAGCCTCAAAGGGAGCAGAGACATTTGGGTGACAGCCCACAATCAGAAAAAGCCCAGCTGGAGAGTGAGCACCCTCTGTGGTGTGCTACCTACCCTGCCAATTCATGATGTGGACACAGGCTGGCCTGTTTCTGGCTGCTTTGGTTTCCAGTATCTTGTAGCCAACAGCTAATGGTGAGGAAAGCCTGGGGCACTTTATAGAGGTAACTTAGACTGGTCAGACCACTCAGTGAGGGGAATCCCTCACAACATTCACCTTCCTTATTCTCCTTTTAGCAGGTAAAGCAACAGCCATTACGTGGAGTGGTCAGTTCTTTATTCTTATTTATTTGTAATTTTATTCATCCATAAAAGGTCAAGATATATAACTGCTGGGTTACTGGGTGGGAGGGGCTCCCTCAAGGGTCAAGAACTTAAAACATTCCCATTGGAGGACCTAGTCCAATAGGGGAAGTATCTCAGGAAGTATCTCATTCTGCTTGCTGGGAGATACTATTTTAGAAGTGACAGCAGCTGTAGTATTGCTGAAAGGCCGAAGTTAGTAACAATGGAGAATGGGCACCTCAAACCTCTGGAGCCAGGGGATGACCCAGACTTCAGAGTAGCAACTGAGAGTCTGAAACAAAGAAGAACATGAGAATTGTGCTGCATGTCACAGAGGCCACCCACCTTACTGAGGCCACCCGCATAAAGCTCTGTAGAGTTTCCAGTATTGCTGCCTGTGGACTGTGCCTGTGTGTACATGTGTGTGTGCGTGTGTGCGTTTTCCTTACTGAAGAGGTGAGACTCCTTTGCCTTACCCGCTTTAAGGTGTGGTTGGTCTGGAATTCACAGTTGTCCAGACTGGGGTGCTTGGTTTTCTTGCAAGTAGTTCTGCCAATTTCCATATTGAGCATATATTTCAGGCCTTTCACTATCTAAAGAAAACAGAGAGCAGGGCCTGGGTTACTTGGTTCAGGTCAGGAGGGATGGCAGCTCCTCTAGCAGCAGGAGGTAGCATGAAGTCAGGTGGTAAAGATGCCCTGATAGGACTGGTCCATGCCACCTGGAAAGGGAGCGAGCGGTGGAAAGGAAACATGGAACTTACCAGAACCACGGTGAGAAGGAAGCCTGCAACTGGATCCCAGAACCCTCCCTGTTCCCTCCTTTATTGACTCATCT
>NW_006442489.1:695113-700100 GCF_000325575.1 Pteropus alecto
GGGACAACTCCTTCCTGCCCAGGACCCTCCATCAGGAGGGCAGCAAACTAGGGCTGCCCTTGAGGCTGCCCTGGCCCCTGGCCAAAGGTGAAGTTCTGCCCCCTACCTGACTCCATGCCCTAACCACCCACTGGTGCCTGCCCTGCGTGGCTTTTACATGGGATGAGTGCAAGCAGGCTGCTGGCTCCCCTCACCATTCCTGACAGTGGTGTGGAGATATATTACATATATAAATATATATATTATAAATAAATGATCAAATGAATGAATGAATGAATGAATGAATGAATTTGGTTTCAAACTAGCCTTTCTCCACTTGGACGTGGTGGCAACCTGGTTCATTCCCCTCATTTGTGGTCTCAGAGGAGTCAGAGAAAAAGTCCTCAATTTTCAATCTCAGCCCCATTAAGTGCCAAGTGAAATAAAGTCCCCAGTTTCACTGAGGGATAATTCCCCAACAAAGGCCCTTGGGCACCGGGCACAGGGAATCTCAGACTTGGAGCTTTTCTACAGGAGGCCACAGCCTCACACAGTCCTTGAGGCTGCATCCTTGGAGGGATGATACTTGGGCTGTTCCCTTGGAAAACCTTATAAAGCCTTTCCCACACCAGACTGCCTTCAACAAGGTGCTTTTCCAATAAAAATACAGTGCTCTTAAAAGGTTTGCAATTTCCAGAAAGATAAAGATAGAAATCACCTATAATCCTGTGACTCAAAGGTAACCAACCATTGATAGTGTGTAAAAACTATAGTGTCCTTCTTCCTTTCCTCATCACTGCACATCCATGGGAGTGTGTGGATTTTGTCCAAAGCTAGTTCCCCACATCTATGAACTTGCTTTTGAATGACTGTATGGTAGCCTTGATTTTATTAGCAAAGACAGAAATCACCAGGCAGACACCTCCTGATGATGTCTCGTGACTGTTCTGCATCCCTTATCCGAGGTTGACCCTGTGTTCTTGGGTCACAGATGAGCAAGGCCTGGCTCTGCCCTGTAGGGTCCCCGCTAGAAAGGAGAGCACTGAGCCATCAGTGTGACAGCCTCATAGAGTACGATATTAGGGGAAGGTTGGAAGTGGAGGGGTTTCTTTGTAGGGAAGGGGGTACATCTTGGGTAAAGCTCAAATGTGGAAGAACAAGGCTCAGGTGGAAAATGTCGAGTGGTCCTTTGGGGCTGCGGTGTGGGTAAGGGGGTGAGGCAGGAGTGGGATGCTGGGCAGGGGCAGCTCTAGCAGGTGGTGCAGTAGGCCCCTCCAAGAGGGCAGCACCTTCATCAGTTTGGTTCTTGTGACCTAGCTTCCAGTTTCTCCCCACTGGCAGCCTTCAGCATGCCCACCTATGGTTCTGCCTTCCTCAATGCTTTTTCTGGTGGCTCTGCCCAGAAAAAGCTGGTTTCAGTCAGTAACAGATTGCTCTAGGACTTTTTGTTCAACTCTAGTGACACTGATTTGTGCTCCTCGTAGGCTATCTGTAGCTGCTGCTGTTAGCCACCTGGCCTGGTCTGTGTTCTAGATGGCCAGGGTACTCGATGGGAGGGCCCCTGGTAGGACAGGAACCTGTGTGGCCTGGCCTCCTAGTGATGTCCTTGAGATGCTGGCCGCAAGAACCCAGACCATCACCTGGACCAGGGCTTTGCTGATGTGGGACTCCTTGAACAAGAAGATGTCATTCGTATAGTTGTTGAACCTTTCAACGCTGTGTCTGGCTGCTTTGAGGACTCCTGGGTCGTTGGTCTTGATTGTTTTGGGAAATCCTGGGTTTACACATGAGTTAAAAATCTGGTAACAAACATCTGAAAGAGAAACACAGAACCAGAAAAGAACATTGTTGTTAGTGGAGCCCTTGGTCCAGGTGTCACACCTCATACCTTAGCACTCACTTCTCTCTGCTCCCATTGTGGCCCCTAGCCCCTCTAGCTCTTCCTTCGCTTGTTCAATCACCCCAACCTGTTCAGACCTCACTCACGGTGTATTTCTTATGCATCCCTATGGTTGCCCCTTACTGTAAGCTGAGGACCAGGTGAGGTCCTCCTTACAATGATGAATAAGATATAGTTAGTTCCCTCCCCTGTTCCTGCTCACACAGCCTCCTACGGTACCCAGGGCTATTTCTAACATTGTTAAAGAAAATCTAAACAAGTCTGAAGGTGGCAGAGCCTCGGGACAGGATGCATCCTCAGGGTGTAAGGAGCAGTTACTCCAGCTAGCTTTCAAGGCCACTATCTGGCCTTGCCCTGTCAGCTTGTCCTCAATAAGTGGACCTTGGAGAAGTGCCCAAAGGCTGGTCCTTTCTTCTCACTTGTAAGAAGGGCTGCTGCCATTCTCTGCCTCAGGGACTCTTGTTAGAACCCACTCAGATTCCAGGCCCTGCTTCTAAGCACCCCCCACTCCTCAGCACCATAACACCTGGCACCCCTCAATTGCTGCCTCATTTTGCACTGTTTTGGGTACAAGTCTGAGGGCAGGCTGAGGCCTGGGTGACTTTATCCCATGCAGCTCCCCTATGGAGCTGGCATGTGGTGGAGGGAAGGAAGGCAAAATTTCTTCCAACCTCCCATACTCTTCCTGTCTCGAGGGGACCCATAGTTGTATAAGAGATGCGGGAAGCAACATGAGGGGCTTCTCCTCAACCATCACATCCCCCCGCCTCTGACAAAGCTGGACAGAACCAGGGACTCTGATACCTCTTTGTTCTTCATGTCCTTTGCTCCCAGCTTCCACAAGTAATGGAGCCTGGGTGAACCTGAGGGTCCTCCCTGAAGAAGAACCTGACTTTTCAGTCCTTTGTCCAGCTCCCCACAGGCTGAGCTGTCCTCATCCTGCAGGCACAGGGGACTCAGAAGCTTTTGTTTGCTGGAGCTCACATTCCACAAGTAAACAGGTAAGAAAAATATCAGAGCAGTGGATGAGGAAAGGCAGGAGTCGTACCTGTGTGTAGGGATGCAGGGTCTGGCCTCACCATCTACACAGGTCCAGAGGAAGAGCCTGAGAGCCATTTGTGGGCCACAGGGCAGAAGGTGGCCCAGGGCTCAGGGGACCACATGACTAAAACAAGGAGGACACAGGGAGAAGTGCTAGGAGGCAAGGCCAGCCAGGTGTGGGTGTGTACTCACTCAGGTTACAAACTTTGGATTTTATTATAAAGAATATAAGAATGTGAAAAATTCATAGGCTCCATATAGCAACAAGTGAATGGTGGCCTATTCTGGTTAGTGACTCATGGATGAAATTATTTTGCCAATTTTACTATGATGGTCATGAACTACTTGTATATCAAAATAACGAAATGTTAAAAGTTGTGGGGGAAAATCTAAATAAATTAGGGGGAGGGAGGATGGGTAAGAGGGTTTATAGGTCTGTGAACTTCTTCTCTTTACCAAGACTTTCCCCATATTTTCCTGAGATGTCAGTGTGCCAGACATGATCCAGAGCTGAGCTGCTCTACAAGGCTGGCACCGGCCCAGTAAGCAATTTTATTTCATCAACTAAAGTAAACAGAGTGTTCAGCTCTTCAGTGGCACAGCTGGTGTCAGGTGCTCTGTAGCTGAATGTGGCGGCCATGGCTGCCGTCTGGGTTGGTGCAGGCAGGGATGTTGCGTCCTTGCAGATGTGAGTTTAGCATGTGGCAGAGGTGCCCAAGCAGCAGGAAGTGGAGACTTGGGGTATGTGGGCAGCAGCAACGTTAACCAGACAAGCTTCCTGCTTCAGAGCTTTGTCTTCTGCAGGCATCATCTGAGATTCTCCTTTCCAATAACCCAGGCCTCATATGACATTCCCACAGAAGCTGGGCTGAAGCTTTCACTTGAGGTGTCTGAAGATGGAAGCAACGAAAATTGTTTCTGTCCTTTGAGCACTAGGAGCTGGGTTGATCAGGCTGTGTCAGGCCCTAGAACCTTCATTTCCCCTACCAATGTGGCTCTGACTCAGGTGGGCCTGTGTACACATGTGGGGGATGGCTGCTCCTGGGGTACCTGTGCTTACTGACCATAGGAAGATGGGTGTGGATTTCAGTTTTAACAAACACTGTTTTAGAAAACAGCTTGGTTTCTGCTCATCACTGTAGTCTACACAGTGGAGAAAGAAAAAAGCCTCTTTGAGGGCGGGATCGTGTCTCGTTATTACATGGTCCCCTACTGCCCATTGTGGGTTAATACATTTATTAATTTGTAAAAATTACATTCATTGCATTATCTGATTATAAGCTTACCTATTTTTAGTAGGAAATTTAAAAAATACCTAATATTTTAGCAAAATTATGAGAAATTCTTATTATCTCCAAGGTAACACCACTGTCAACTGTTTTTAAATAAAATGTATTACATTTAATTTTGCTTGAATTTAGCAGAATTAAAACGTTTAAGTGAAACCAGGTGTGGCTGAACCTCTGATGAATATGATGTTAGTTCCTAAATTATTCCGGTAAAGTTATAAAAAAGTTATGAAAAATATTGAAGCTGATTTATTTTTATTTAACTCCATGTTTCCTAAATTATAGGCTTCAGGTCAACACAGGGGTCCAAACAAACAATAAAACTCCATTTTTAATTTTTAAAAAGTTGACAAGTCAAACCTATTTTTAGAATGATTTAAGAGAAATTAACAAAGAAGGGCTGATCATGAAGAAAAGCATCCCAACGAGGTGACTCCTGCGGGGAGAAAACATGCAATCAAGTGGGTGCTGAGCCCATGGTGAGCTCCCTGGGAGCCGGCCTGGGGGCCAGCCTTTCCGGAAGACAGCAGGCAGGAAGGGCATCTGGGCTTTGTGCCAGGGCGCTGAAGTCTGAGGGAGCAGGAGGAGCCTGCTCTTTTCACACCTTTGCAGGGGTGGTGCTCACCCCATTCTACAGGTGAGGAAACTGAGACCTCAGAGGAGTGCAGGGCAGGTTTAAACCCAGGTTTGACTAATTCTAAAAACGATGTTTTTTTTTTTCTCATTCAAGAAGTATATGTATGTGTGTGTGTGTGTGTGTGTGTGTGTATATATATAA
>NW_006442489.1:700248-729040 GCF_000325575.1 Pteropus alecto
ATATATATATTGGCAGCTTCTATGGGCAATGCCAAGATGACTTTGAGACTGGGGAGTCCACAGTATAGGAAGAAAGCAGGCATGCATACCTGGGCTGGACAGGTTCCAGGAAGGTGACTGTAACCTGTGCATAGAGAGTGCTGAGGGAGGGGTGCTGGGGGTGGAGAGACCAATGAGGAAGTGGAAGAAATGACCTAGGTGAGGAGGCAGAACCGACAGCACTTAGCAGGAGGCTGGTGTGGGGCCAAGAAAATCTGTGTCAGGTGGGAAGTGAGGGCAATGTACCCAGAAAGAAGTTAGAATTTGCTCCTCACTCTGGCTCTGCCAGACCAGCTCTGGAGTAAGACTCTCCATAAAGTACTCTCTTACTGCTTATAGGAAAGAAATTGCTCTTTGGCTTGTCTTGAAAATAATGACTGAGATGGCAAGAGACTGGGGTACAGGGAAGGGCAGCTGAGGGAGGAGCACTGCCCACTTCCAAAGGGTCCCTTCCCTGTAGGGGGCAGGGAATGTGGAGGGAAGATCAAGATGACCTCAGGGCAGTGCAAGCCACTGAGCAGGGTATGATGTGCTTGTGACTGAGGGGCACCCCCAAGATGCACAGCTGTAACAACAGGAGGGGACAAGCACAGTGTGCAGATGGAAAATGCTGGAGGACATGGAGGAAGACAGCTGAGTTCCAGCCCTCAGAGCATCGGGATGCCACCGGCTTTCTGCCTGCTCATGTGGACTCTTACCTGGGACGGTGCAGATAGTGTCCTCAGACAATAGGCCTTGGAGAGCTGACACTGAGACCCAACATCTGGGTAAGAATCAGCCATGGGAGTACCAAGGCACAGACCCTCCCTATCTGCCTGTGAACAGTTCAGACTTGCTGCAGGAACAAGGATGACTAAGGGCTGTGCCAGGCCTGCATCAGTGGATCCCTGGACCATGTCCCCTGCACCCCTAGTCATCTCCAATCTTCCATGTATTAAAGACATCTAGGGGTCTCTCTTCTCCCTAGTGATCAAAACGGGAATCAAAGCTTCAAAAAAAATTCTGATGTTTCTCACTTAAAAATGTAATTTTTCTATACGAATCACAAAATGATTCATACTCTAGCACACTGCTCCTGTTCCTGTCGCATCTCCATATCCCCTTCAGAACAATGACACTGACCCTGGATTTGCTTTTAGCATGCCAGTCTCTGCAGGCTACCCTCATGGACACTGCCCTGTCCTCTGTGAGCTGAGGACTATATTTATAGGCCCACTAGTATTTGTTGACAGGAAAACAGCTAAGAGTTTCAGTCAGAGCCACAGGCGAATAGGTGACACCACAGCTTGGGAGGACTGTCAATAATGGGAGTATTCGTTGCAGCATCAACAGTTAAGTGTTTCTAGGCAGATTAAAGAGGGTATAATCTGCCTTCAAATTTCCATGAACATACATGCAAATGTCCCATAAGAGACATGGGACAAAGACTTCCTGACAACGGTTGATAAAATAATCCATTAGTGAATGTTTTTGGTAAACATCCCTTAATTTACTCTTCTGAAAAACTGACACACTGGATGCATGTCCAGTAGGGGGGAACCAGAACCTGGGACATTGGCCACGTGTCTACATCTATATGGAGGATCAGACTTTTCAGAGAGAACTCCTGTCCTCTTGGGTCTGCCCATCCTGTGCACTGTCCTGCATGTGGAGGGAAAGGGGTACTCAGGGGAGGCTGGGATTCTCCACCACTTTCCTCTTTCAGGAGGTTTCTAGGTGCTGCCTGGGATGTGGAGATAACCCAAGTATGAAACCATCCCCGAGAAGAGAGCCCCAGGGTGTTTAAGAGCCAAACACTGGCAGCCTATGCTAGTGTCCTCCTTGTGTCACCTTCAGGTGGCTGCTTGGGCTTTCCTGGCCATTATCATGAAACTGATGTAGGAATTCTCTAAGTTCTGTAGGGCTCAGTGGTGGGGGAGAGGATGGGGAAAAGAAGCTGCTGGAGGCTCTGCATTTAAGTCAGTGCAAGTTTAGTGCCTGAGTGTGGGAGAAGCCAGATGTTCTGATGGCACCACCATCACGGGCCTGCCCCCGCCCTCCCTCCACCACGCCACGGGAAGGCTCTGGAATCTACTTATTGTGGGCAAGGTGCCAGAACCTTTTTGGAGGAGCCCCCATCAGCCTCCTGCTCCTGGAGCGCACTGTCTGGAGGGCTGGGCCTAAGTACTGGGGAGGTAGGTGGTGACTGTCAGGCTCAGGGGTGCTGGTGTCCACTCTGCCTACCTGGAGATGTCATCCTAAGCCCTGTGCCTCTCTGCTCCTCTCATATGATACGAAAATTCAGTGCCATTTATTCCAAGAGTCGCCCCCCTCCCCCAGCTGTGTTTTGGGGGCTCTGAGTAATGATTAGGCCCATCTTTCTTAGGGTATGTGTTATTTTGGCACAAACAGGATGCTGGCCTTAACTCATTGGGATATGCCCGGAGTTTGAATCTCAGCTCTGGCTTTCACTGACTGTGTAGCTTTGGGCAAGCTGCTTAACCTCTCTGAGCCTCTATGTCCTCATCTGTAAAATAGAGATGATGATAGCATTGACTTCACAGGGTAGTGGTGAGACTATATGAGATGTAACAGATAGGGCTCTTAACAATAAATGCCATGCAATAGTGTAATTATTATCAAGAATTATATCAAATATGCAATATGGCTACAGTGTGAGTCTCTGAGGGCAAATTGGTGTCCTCCACTGGAAGAAAAATCTCAAGATTCAGAGAGTGAGTTAGTAGCCCTCATGGGCCCCAACACAGTTCCCAAGGCCCCTCTCCAGGATGCAGGGGTGGAATGGACCCTCCCTTGATGTAGGTGGTCTCTTGGCATGACAGGTGCTCCCAGCCCTTACTACTGGTAACTGAAGACTGATGTCACCTTGTAGGTGGAAGGAATGATGGCTTCTGGACCCCAGGCCCCGGACCACATGGCCTCAAAATGAAAAGATGGGCCACTGCCAGCTTGGCTGGGGGTGGCGGGGTGACATGGTGGCTAAGTGGAGCTTCCTTGGAGAGCTAACAGACTGAGAAAGAAGGGCTCTTCATTTTCAACTGAAGGCAAAAAGGCTAAGGAAACTGATGTAGCAATTCACTAAGTTCTGCAGGGCTCAGTTGGGGGCTGGTGAAGCTGCTGGGTCTCTGCATTTAGGTCAGTGCAGTTTAGTGCCTGGTTATGGTGAGAAGCCAGTTGCTCAGATGGCACCATCCTGTGGGTACTTGACTCTCCTCACCATGGGAAAACTCTGGAATCTGTTCTCAGGAGGTGAGAGAGAGGCTGAGGAAGCTTTGGGGTGGGGTAAGGGGTTGGGGAGAACCAGGTCGGGGGCTAGGTTCCCATCTCTGGTCCACCACCAGAGGGGTCTCCAAGTCTCTCATTTTGAGGCCCTTGCTGAGGGCGTCATCTGTCAAGTGAAGGAAGCACCAGAAAAGATCCAAGCCAGGGTAGGATGGGGTGGGACGGTAAAGCACAGGGGCTGCCAACACCACACAGACTCAGGAGCAGGGCAAGAGTGGGCAGCTGCAAGAATCTGGGGCCCAGTGAGAATGCCTTCTGTGGCCACAGCAGTCAAGCCTCTCCAGGGGCCTGAGGAGGATGGGTTATTTATTCATTTCATGGGTCATGAGACTGATGCTTAGGAAGGCTCCAGGCTCCACAGCTAGTAGGTTCAGGGAATCTGTGTGCCCCAAGGTCCTCTGAATGTGTGTGGACTGTGGACCCTCTATCTGGGTCTTGGTGGCAGAGAGCAGATCTGACAGGGGAGGGCCCAGGGAGAGGCCATCTCCCTCATCTGTTGAGGCAGGCGCAGCTGTGGATGGGGGAGTGGATTGGAGAGGCCTCTGTCCAGTGCAAAACACCAGCTGAGAGGCAGCAATCCTGCCAGTGAAAGGCACTGATAGTTAAAGATTTCCCATGAAATCCTAGTGCTATCCCTGCTTTGTTAGGAGAGGAACCTGAAGTAAATAGAAAGAACTTAGAAAATAATTGCCAGTAGTATGAATAACTAAATCTCAGTACCATTGAGAAGGCAGGCACCACATCCCCCAGGGAGTGCCTTCACTAAGGTTCGAGAATTAGTGCGCTTCTCTGGTCTGAGCATCTCCCTTCTTTCTCTGGCTTGTCTCATCCTATAGGCACTAGGGGGGCACAGGAAGACAGTGGCATCCAATCAGGCCAGGCCAGGAAGGGGGTGTCAAGGCATCACCGTGCGAGCTAAGAATGAAGCTCGGGGAAAGGGAAGAGGCTCAGTGTCCTGTCCCCATAGTCCCTGAGTGCAGCACCCACCTGAGATGGTCCAGAGGCCTGAGACAATGCCACCATGAGAGAGTGTTACCCTTCCATGGACTGAGGGCTCTGGGGCTTTCTCTTTGTCACTAGTCCTGCCTGAACACCTTCCACTTGGTCTCCTGTGGCCAGGCTCCAGCATCCTTCTGAAGAGGGAGGAGGGCAGAAACCAGCCACCCTCTGGGCACTGTACCTGCTCCCTGGGCAGTGGCTGTGTGACTTGAGCAGGTCACTTCAGCCCTCCAGCACCAGCTTCCTCATTAGTTAAAGGAGGTGTGATGGGGGCTCTCTAGGTTTCCACCAGAATCCATGGACCATTGATTCGGGAGGGCATCTCCAGCTCTGTCAGTGTGTGTGGGGTTGAGTGAGGGGAAGCACTCACTGGCTGTATGACTTGGGTAAGTCACCTACCCTAGCAGTGCCTCAGTTTCCTGGTGCAAAGGCCATGTGTCTCTCTTCTTCCCCTTCTCCCCCAGCATTGGCCTGGCAGGAACGACGATGGTGTCTGATCATCACGGGCCCTAATCATCAGGCCAAGTCACAGGACAGCAGCCAGCAGGCAGGAAGGATAAGCCATAAGATAGCAACCGCCTAACCACGGACATCCCTGTGCTCAGTCTTTGAGGAGGGGTCATGGGGAGCCTACCTTGGGAAGAAGGTCCTCTCTAGCTACCCCGTGGATGCAGGGAGCATCAACAAACAGAAGATGCTTCCCAGGCGGCTCACATATCCCCATCCCTGAACCACGTGAAGGCAGCTGCAGCCAGCACTCTGGGTCCCAACACCTCGCTGTATTGTTCTCTGGGGCCGCCCAACCAGGAACACGCCTCGGGGTCCTAAGAGTGTGGGGAGTTTAAGGCAACCCGGTCTCCACCTGGCAATATCCAAATGGTGTCTTGGAGAGGCAGAGATGAGGGGAAACCCTCTTCTTACCTGGGGAAGGGACTTCTGTGGCGTTCAAGACTAGGCCGCAGAAGGCAAGTAGCGCCCTGGCGGGTTGCATGGCTGTGCGGAAGGCAGTTACTGCTGTGGATTGCCCGGGCAGGTGCTGGAAAGCTTGGGGCCTAGGTGGGGGCTGCCTGCCTTGCAGCGGGGAGGGCGTGGTGGTTTCTTGCTGAATCATTTTGACCAGAAGTTCTTTGCCTCCACATCTGTCGGCTACAAAGTCAACCACTTCCTTTATTAAAGTTTCCAAAGTGCGATTCTTCTCAAGGGGAGGAGGAAGAGAATGAGACCTATGAACAAAGCTGCTGCCATCTTCTACCCTCGAAACACACATGGAAGAGATGTTGCATTAAAAAATTAACAGGAATTTTTGGAAGCAGAATCACTTAGATTTCCTTCTCCAAACCATACTTCTGAGGCTCCAAGACTCCAGCCTTCTGAGGTTCTGAGTGGCCCCATGCAGGAGACTGTCTGCCTGTTGGTGTGAGTGGACAACCCTTCCCCCAACTCCAGAAGTGGGCAGGAAACAGGCAGACTGCAGTTTCAGAGGATGAATGTGGTCAGGGCACACTGGTGATTTCTGCACCTGGAATCCAGAGACCAGCAGTGTTTGCTGATTGATGAATTAAGCCCATCTTTGGCTCAAAGTTAGTGGAGAAGAAAGAACAGCATGTGGCCCAGAGGTTCTAGTACTCCCCGCAGAGCGCCTGTTAACATGTCAGACCCAGCATTAGGAGTGAGGCTCTGGAGCCAAATGGCAGGAGTTTGTTCCAATTGAGCTCTGACTGTTAACACCTGTTGGCCTTGGGTGTGGGACAGGCTCTTATGCTTGTTTCCCCCTTGATAGGGTTTTGGTCAGGATTTGAGGACTTCCTCAATGTAAATACTAAGGGCCTGGATAGAGTAAGCTGTGTGAGCAGTTCATGTACTCCTCCAGACTTCTGGGCAACAGGAGATGCCCCAGTCTTAATGCTCCTGGTGCCATCTAGGCCTTGCATGCTCTAACATTCCCCCAGTTGGTTGGACAGGCAAATCCTGAATCAAGACTTGCATTTTAACACTGTCCAGAGGACGATCTGTCCCAGATGGTTCCTACTGGGTCCTACCGTATTCTAGGCAGGGGATCTGGGTTTTGTGTGACTTGGCAAATGGCAGGGACAAACCATGTAACCTCTTGAGGCCCCTTAGGTTCCTGGCTGCTGTGAAGACTGTTAGAGTGGACTGAAAAACATTGATTAGCTGTTTTGTCACCAAAAAGGACTCATTTAGGAAAAAGAAAGAGTTGCTACTTAGTACATGCAGACATGGCAAACCATGTGCACACTCTGGCCTGTGTGCCAAGATGGAGGGGTATTTATACAAAAGAAAAAGAAGTTAATGGGAGGGGAAGTTAGAAACATAGAGCTTTATTATAAACATAGGGTTCTTCCTGTAGGGCTCTCATGTGTAGGGTTCTCATAGTTATACAGAGCGTGAGAACTTCCATAAGCCCTAGCTCCTCCCATAGGCCCTCCTGACTGATTATGTTTGCTTAAATTTCCTGTTTGTCTTTATCACCAGCAAAGTGCATTTAGCACAGTGCATGGTAGATTGCAGCATTTAATAAACTATGGCTGCTTTGATAGCCTGCATGTTCCACTAGGCCTGCTATGCAGGTCCTGGTTGCTCACTCTCTGGCTGTCACTAGTTGTGGCGTAAGGGCTCTGGGGTGGTGGCTCCTTGCCAGGCTCTACGGCCTGATCACATGTGCCATGTCTGGGATTCATTCCCAGCAGGGGACTTTTCTGAAAGAGAGGCAAGTGCCATGGCACTGGTGTCTTTGCCAAACTCAGGTGGCAAGTTGTCCTTAGTGCTTGCTGTTAGTGCTGTGGGTTATTTTTGCACTGAGTGAGGCTCAGAGTGATTTTGGGACTTGCCTCAGTCACTGTATGTTCTCTGGGCCTCAGCCTTTTCATCTGTGAATGTGGGTGATGGTCGCATCCCCAGTCCTGCCACCCTCAGAGCTGTGGGGTAAGCAAAGGTACAAGGAGGCCCTTGTTAAGTCACAAAGTGCCATGGCAAGAAGGAGCTGATGTTGAATTAGCATTGTTACAGAGTTTTCCAGGCAAAGTGTGTGTGTGTGTGTGTGTATGTGTGTGTGTGTGTGTGGTGTCATATATGTAGATGTGTCTGTCTGTGTCTCTCTGTATTGTATGTGTGTCTAGGAGCCTATCTTTGCTTCAGTCTTTATATGGTTTGAATGCGAATGTGTGTGTTTTTCTGAGTGTATACAAAAGATGAGTTTATATATGCTTATGTGCATGTGTGTGTGTGTATCTTTGTGTATGTATGTTGTGAAGGTTAGTTTTATGTGTCAACTTGACTGGGCCATGGGTGTATCTATGAACATGTTTCTGGAGATTAACATTTGCATCAGTGGACTGAGTAAAGCATACAGCCCTTCCCAATGCGGGTGGGACTTATCCAATCCGTTGCAGACCTGAGTAGAGTGAAAGACTAAGTAAGAAAGAATCCTCTTCAAGCCAGGATATTAGTCTTCTGCTTTCGGACTCAGACTTAGATTGGAACAGACACTGTTGCCTCCTGTTTTTTGGGTCTTTGGACTTGGACTGGAACTATAACATTGGTTTTCTCGTGTGAGTTAATCCTTATGGTAAATCTCTCTCTCTCTCTCTCTCTTTTTTTTTTTTTTTTGAGTTCTGATGCTTGAATTTTAATGGCCTCAAAAGTCTAAGCTTGAGTTACACATTTCATCTTTAAGACTAATGTGGTCAAAAGTTGCAAAGGTGATGATTTTAAGACTTGGGTATTCTGAATATAAGGTGACCCCCACAAATAAAAAAATAAAAATCTCTCGAGTTCCCACTATGTGTGTGGCCCACCCCTCCCTGCAGTCTGATTTACTTAGGCTGAGACTTGCTGCGTTCACTGATGGTCAGGGTCACAAATCTGTAACTCTCAGTATTTCTACCCAACCCAATCTCTGATTTTCTTACTTTGATTTGGAAAGCACAGGCCCATAGGGAAACCTCTACAATCCTGCAGGCCTCATAGCCAATGCGGCCCAAGCTGTGCAGACCACTTTGGTACCTTAGTGACTGGAATTACCATGCTTAGGAGATAAACTCTTTTTGTGAAAGGCAGGCCCTCATTCACAATAGCAAGTGGGCTCTCCAGGTCATGCATTCCAGTGGATGCTCTCAGCATCAATTCCTCAGGTGTGGGCCTTTCTTTTGGCTGTTTTTGCATGCACTGAGTGACGAAATGTACAAATGGTTCGGAGAACTCTCCAACTGGAAGGACGGGTGAATCCTCATCAATAATACACTGCAGAAGCTGGAGGGGCATTAAATACCCCTGGTTTTTCTGAATCTGAGGATATGGAAACCTCCCAAGAGCAAGCTCCATGAAAGAGATTCCTAAGCTCCAGACATCAGAATGGATTCCATACTGCTCCCCTGAAATTCTTTCAGGTGCCATATAAGCATTTGTTCCAACATACGTCTTGGCTACAGAATTCACCAGCTGAGTGCTAACTCCAAAATCACACATCTTGACCTGTCCTCCTGTGTTTACATATTGGAGGGTTTCACATCTCTATGTAAAACCTTTAAACTCCACAAATAGGTAACAACTGCTACTGCAATCCTTTCAAGGACATGTTCTGGAATTTTCCTATATATGTCCAAAGATCCCTCATCTGTGAATTCTGTACATGTTGAAATCCTGTTTTCTACAAAAAAGTGTACCATAAAACCCTATGATATATGATGAATCACACTTATAAAGAATTTCCAATCAGACATAACTTGCTTCTGAAGCTCCAGTGTAATATCTAGTAGTATGACTTTTACAGCTGATATTTTCCCATTTAGGACATGATATGTTTTGTAGACTGTGCTTCCATTGCCATGACCAACAGTGTCTGGATACCATATGTATTGTTCATTCATCTGGCCATTGGCTAATATATATATTTTCTCAGTTTAATAGAAGACTTCTTTAAGCTACTGCTTGGAAATAAATGTGAGACTGTTGGGCTGCTGTGTTGAGAGGGTCCAGTCCAGGTATTCACCTTCAGGCCATGTATGTTCTGTTCCCCAGGAAGCTTACAGGCTTTTGGAAATATCTTCAGAGGCTCTATTACCTGTCCATTTACTTGCTGTTCCATTACTTCGGGATAATATGACATCATTGCCTTAATTTCTTCAACACTTCTCACTGTAATTCTATTAATTCTATCACCATCTTCATCTTCATCTTCATATTCAAAAGCTGTGGTTGTTGCTTCAGGCAGAACCTGGCCTATCACAAACAGCACACCCCTGAAGAGTAACTGTGGCTGGGAGTGCACTGTTCAGTCCACTGCACTATTTGGAATCTTGATGTGAATCACCAGCACCTGGTTCTCCATGGCATGGAAGGGGCCAATGGCTGGTGATAGCATTACAGGTTAAAGGGGCTCATATCCTGGGGTAGGAGGTTTCCGCTGGCCCCTGGTTAGGTGGTGGATCCAAGGAGACAGAAGAAAAGTGGACAGAGGGTGTGAGGGGTATCAGGCTGTATGGGGTTGACGGATGTTTCTCTGAAAACGTGGACTGGGCAAGTGGCAGGGACCAGTAGGAACTAGCGCAGGTCAGAAGGTTCCAGAGTTTGAAGAGGGCAAAACGGGATCCCCCAGCTGACAGCCGGCTGTGTGGTGAGGAGACGGCTGCAAGAAGCCCCGTTTTAAGGAAATACAGTGGCAGGTGTCCACTCTTCCTTAGAGGAGAAGGGGAGGGTCTCAGACTGGAAGGGACTCACTCTGGGGCTGTTCGGTGTTTGGAAGGAGCCCAGAAGCTGCCAGACGACGAGAAAGCAGAAGGGAACCCTCTGCCGGAGCGTCAGGGGGCGAGTCCTCTGCCCCACCTCGAGCCAGAGAGCGGGCTCATGCAAAATCGGGCCCTGCCGCCCGCGGTCGTGCATTCTGGAGGCCTCAGCGGCTGCAGCGGTGACGCCGAGAGTACAGTTACACCGGAACCAAAATGCGCAGGTGCAGGGAACCACGGTGCCGCTGGCAGAGCCTCCTTCTGGGCGCCATGTTGGAAGAGGGCAGCTCTCAGGCTGCCGCCTGCCCTTACAGTAAATCTCTACACACACACTGTTGGTTCTGTTTCTTTGGAGAGCCCCTGACTGATACATTTGTGCACATGTGTCTGTGCCTACACGTGTATCTATGTGTGTAAGCGTATATTGTTTCTGTGTCTGTGCCTTTGTATGTTAGCATGTTTATGTGTCTGTGTGTGTTCTTGTGAATCTGGGTAAAAAGCTTTGTATGTGCGTCTCTGTGCATGTGATCGTGTGTGCACACGTGCATTTGTGTCTGTATCTGTGCATGTGTGTGATTATGTGTATGTGTGTTATGTGCACTATTTCTGTTCCATCCAAGGCATGCCTGAATGGCTGCAGGTGTGACGGGCTCTGTACTGAGTCTCATTCATTCATTTATTCATTTATCCATTTATCACTCTTCCATCCTTCACTTCCTTGCTACTTGAAGTGTGGTTCCTGGACCAGTTGTGTCAGCATTCCCTGGGAACTTGATGGAAATGCAGATTCTCAGCCCCCATCAGAACTTCTGAATCAGACTCTCTGTGAGTGGGGCCCAGGAATCTGTTTTCACAAACTCTCCAGGAGGATTTTTGGCTTCTAAGGTTTGGGAAGCACTGATTGAACCCACTTTATTGCCTCTCCTGTCTTCCTCTCTTGTGGATATGCATGACGTCCTTTTGACCTCCACACTGTGCCCACTGCTGACCTTGGCCAGTTATCATCCCACCATGTGAAGAACATGGCTTTGCTCACTAACTGGTCCTAAAGCAGGGCCCCTACATGAGATCCCTAGTCCCCCAAGGGTGTGAGGGGATGCTGGCCACTAACTGGTCCTAAAGCAGGGCCCCTAGTGATCCCTAGTCCCCCAAGGGTGTGAGGGGATGCTGGAGGGATGTGGGTAGGTCAGGGAAGCCTGGCTTGGTGAAGTCAAGGTGTGTGCATGCTCCTTCTCCCCAGTGGATGTGGCCATGACTCCAGATATATCCCTCCACTGATTGTGAAGCTGTAGAGTCCGGTTTTGCAAGAACCTCTGGAGCCAGGACTTCAGCAGCCCAGCCCATGCAGCTGGGGAGGCTCCTGTCTCTGGCTCAATGGGCAGGGAAGTGCTATTCATTTTTATTTGAGTAGTTAACAGAATTACGGACACTGATGGTGACAGGGTGGTATGGATCTCCTTCCCCCACCCTCCCCGCCAGACTGGGTCTCCTGGGAGGTCTTCCTTGCCTCCCCTTGGGGTAAAAAAGAGGCAAGTGAATTTTAGGTGGTGGGAACCCTGACACCCAGTCTCCCCAACTCTCCTCTGATGTTTCTGACTTCCCTCCGCCCTATTTTCTGCAGCTCACAGGACACAGCTGGAGGCCACACAGTCGGTTTAAATACATCGAATTTCACTTCAGAGGGCACATCTTGGCAAAGATGGCATTGTGGTATGAACTTCTGGGCAGGTCCTGTTCTCAGGGTACTTGACTTGTTGCCTTCATCATGGATCTCTTGCAATTTGAAATAAAAATTCAAAGAAGTGTATCCAGTTATTGGATTAGTTATGTACTGCTACATAACAACCACAAATTTAGCAGCTTAAAACAGCACACATCTCTTATCTCACAATAATTGTAGGTCAGGATTTGGGCACAGCTGAGCTAGGTTCTCTGCTTCAAGCCTTACCACACTGTAGTCCAGGTGTCACCAGGGCTACAGTTGCATTTGAGTGCTGAACTGGGGAAGGATCTCCTTTCAAGCTCACATGCTTATTGGCAGCTGTCAGTTTCTTATGTATTGTTCCTAGCCATGTGGGCCTTCCCTTGTGGCCATGTGATTCCTTAAACGCAGTAACGGAGAAAGAGAGTGTCCTAGAAAAATGGGTTACAAACTTATGTAAGGTTATCACAGAGGTGACCACCCGTCACCTTGACCAAACTCTATTGTTTAGAAGCAAGTCGTGGGTCTTGCCCTCACTCAGGGGGGAGCAGCATAGGTCTGCATATGAAGGGGCAGGCATTGTGAGAGCCACTTTAGAATCTAGCTACCACACTGAATAAAGTTCAGTACAAACACTTGTATTGAAGACGCCTACAAAAAATGACCAATGAGGTGGCAATGAGCACCTCTAAATGCAACTTCTCATTAGAAAGAGCTAAGGTTTCTTGGAGAAATGTTGGTTCCAGGCCAAGGCAGAAAATGTACAAGGTGAGTCAGGAACATCTGGTCTTCCAAGAGAACAGGGAAGCCATCAAAGACCATTGGGCTCATGTCAAAAGAACATATGAGTCAACCCGAAGAGGCTACCACTGGCCTAAGGGGACAACTTAGCATCAATAAGAATAATAATGACAGAGGATTGAAACACACCAAATATTTGTCAACGGTGAGTTTATAATGACACTTACAATGATTATAAAGACAATGCCCCCTCCCCAACCTTTGAGGGCCATGGGGTCGATGGGGGCCCTTCTCCCAGACACTGGCCCCTACTCTACAACCCAGCTGCAGAAAGTGTCCTTCCCATTTCCACAAAGCTCCAGGAAAAAGATACTTCTATGCCGTGGAAATTGCAGCCCTCCTTGACCTGCACAATGTCATGTTCCTGAGAAACCGTAAGGATGGGGTTTCCTGGTGCTAGCTGTGGTGGGTCAATAGACTTCTCCAGCCTCGATCTCCTTGTCTGTTATAAAACCAAAGAAAGAAATAAAGAAAGAAAGAGACATTATGCTGTTCACCTCCTAGGCTTCTTGTGGGATTTAGAAGAGGTGATATGGAGGATGGCGTTATGAGCCAGAAGATGACCCACAGAGTGCCTGACAACAGTAAGTTGTTTTATCACCATCCTCATAGCTGGAGTAGCGTTCTCCAGACTATCTGATTATCAGGTGTGCACCAAAAAGTTTCCTTGCACAAATATGCATGATGTATGTGGGACTTAAGAGCCTTTAGAAAGCAGGGATAGTGTGCAGATACCCAGATTTATTTCTAATGGCAACACGGAGCCACCTCTGCTCGAAATGTCTCTGACCAGTGTATGGGGCTCCAGTCTGAGGGTTCTAGTGAGGGAAAGGCGGGACTGTGGAGAGGAATGACAGGTGGGCAAGACTCAGTAGGGAGCTGGGGGTGACCTGCTGCAGCCTGCCCTGGAGTTTTGAGTTCAGTGAGGAGGCATTCCCAGATGTGGCCACTAGAGGGCTCCTGTCACATTAGGCCCAAGCAGTTGACTCTTTTGGACTGCAATGGAGCATGCTGCCCTTGAGCTCCAATTTAGCAGCTTTAGTGGCTTGCGGCTCTCTGAGCCTCAGGATTCGCATCTTCATAAAAGGCACAAGCCATGCCCTGTGGTTTGTAAGGGTCCAACACCAGCCCTGTGAAGGCAGCCCCAGGCCTGTGGCTTTACTTGGAGACAAAGGGCCAGGAAACATGCTCCTGGCAGAATCCCTGCTAGGGTGAAAGGATGTCAGTCAGGCACCTACAAGACTGTAAAAACCACCCTCCAAAACCAATGGCAGAAATGTGATTGTTTGCAGCCACCAGGCTAGCAGCTGGGTGGCCTTCCTCCCCAACCCTGGGAGGTCAGCTGGTCCTGGGCTGTGGGCAGGCAGGAGTGCTGGGAGGAGGCAGAAAAGGTCTGAGAGTGGCGGGATTGGCATGGTTGAGTGGATGGAAATAATCAGAACAGCTTTTTACTGACTGCTTCCTGTATGCCCATTAGCAAATTGGCTCAATTGGTTGTCATCATAACTCTATAAGATGGGTGTGAGTGTCCCCACTTTAGAGATGAGAAACACTGAGTTTCAGGGGCTGAAGTCGCTTGCATAAGGTCACACAGCTAGTGTACTCAAGCACCCGCTCTGAGGTTTTGCTGAGGTCTGGACCATCCGCCAGCAGAGTGGGCTGCTCGCAAATGCACCTACTCAGCAACACTTGGACGTTACATTGAGCTTTGGAACATTCCAGAGCTCTGGCATCCTAGGGAACATAGCTGGAGGCCACAGCCTTGCCCAGAGGGAAGGGCCTGGCTGGCCCTTTCAGGGTACCTTCAAGATCTGACATTTGATGTCCTCAGGGTATCTGTTGTTTCTGTGGAGGTGGGATTGAGCATGGGATCAGAAGACCAGTTTGAGTGGGTTCTGGGCTCCAATCTTTGTCAACTGTGACTGGAGCAAGTGTGTTTAATCCCAGGACAGATGACCCTTTGTTCTTGCACTCAGCTCTCTCCATCAGCCCATCTCCCTTGCTGCAGGGCTTGGGAGTCTAGGCAGCGGCCACAGGAGACCCTGCCACCCATGGGAGGCCTGGCCTCTTGAATGAGGAGCTGGTGGTGAGAGGTGTGTATGTGTGAGTGCAAGGGCTTAGGTGTAGGCAGTGAGGTGGGGAAGGGTGCAGTCCCCACTACCCACTCCCTATCTATCCAGGCCACTGAGACCCTGGTATACAGGCCTGGTTCCCAGGAGTGCAGACCTGACTCCAGCCTGGGACTCTGCAGGGCTGAGTGGGTGAAACCCCCAAACCCTGTGGGCCCATTCTCTGGTGCGTGCCTGCCCTGCCCTGATTCATGTTTGCAGCACACGGGGCTTGGTTGACCAGAATCACCCAGTCACTCAGCCAAGTAGCAGATGGGACATCTAAGACATCCCATCACCTCTAGATCCTGAGATTCCTCCTTATGCTGCCTGCCTCAGCCACAGCTGGGTCCCAGGGCATTTGGGGCTCTGTCAGCAAATGCTGCATTAATTATGATAGCAATGGTAATAACAAGAGGAAGCATGCTGACAGTACTTACTATGTGCCAGGCAATTTAATTACCATTTCTTCATTTAATTCCCACAGCATCATTTTACATACAGAAAGGATGAGAAGTTGTGGAAAGTTCTGCTGAGTTGGAGCCCAGGCCCTGGTACTGGCTTCTGTCCTTTGCCTGTCCCGCACTGGGCCCAGTGCCCTACACCTGTGGCTTTATGTGCTGGCCATGCTGGCACTGGCTGGGCTGGGGTTAGGAGAGTGATTCCTGAGCTCTGGCCAGCCTCCAGATGCCAGCTTGGCAATGCAGGTCCCTAATGGTGGCCTGAGCCTCTGGAAGAAGCTAAAGGCCAGGTGGTGCTGATATACCATCCGGAACGACTGTGAGCAAAAAATCACAAAGCCTTGCAGAGCAAGGAGTGAGGTGGCTTCAGAAGGAGTCTCGGGGTATGTGTGTATGTGGTGAGAGAGATTTTCTGTGTACTTAAACAATGTATGGAAGAAACAAAAACTGGTTGCCCCTGGAGAGGATTATCTGATGGCCTTCTGATACTTTTGTGTTCTGTCTGTACTTTATTTTTTTAAGTCAGTGGTGGTTATCCGAGTGGTAAGGATAGAAGACCTTTTATCGTCTTTATATTTCTCTGTGAAGAATGCTGTTTAAACATTTCTCCTGAGTGGTTGTGACTGTGAGGAGAATGTTATCCACATGATGGCGCTGTGAACTAAGAAATGAGCAAGGCCTTGTCAGGACACTGATAACTCCCAATTTTTCTTCAGGAATGGGTGACTTCCTCCTTAAGGGCCTGCCATTAGCCCTCCCCTTTGTCCTGTTCTTAGACTTGCTCCAGTCTCAGGCTTGCTTCCTCTGTAATAGTGTTGGGATTTCAGCAATCCTTGGCCTTCCCTAGGGAAAAGCAGTTCTGTCTAAACTGCAAAGCTCTGTGCATTCCATGTTCTCAGAGAATGGGAAGATCCTGCAAATCGTCAAGGCCTGCAGACCCTTCACACTCATTCTGACTTGATCTCATCCAGGAAAATCTTGGCACCTTGTAGAAGAAGGGTTTCCTCACCTAATTCTGTGTGGCATCCACTGCAAAACTTAGTGGTATAAACTGACAACTGTTCTATTATGATCACACAGGCTGAAGGTTGGGCACTCATGTGGGCATGGCCTGTTGCCACAGAGTTCTAGGATGTCAGCTGGGAAGAACCGAAGGCATGGGCATGGAATCACCTAAGGCCTGTTCATACCAAGTCTGGAGTTGATAATTGCTGTTGGCTGAGTCTCCACTGGAGCTGTTGCCTGGGACACCTCCACCTGGCTGCTTGGGCTTCCTCACAGCATGGCGGCCAGGTTCTAAGAATGAGTGTTTACTGGAGCAGCAGGTGGAAGCTGCATTATCTTTTATAATTTAACCTTGAAAGTCGCATAGTGTCACTTCTGCCATAATCACAGACCTACCGAGATTCAAAGGATGGGAAACAAAGCAGACCCCACCTCTCAATGGGACAGTGTCACTGTCACATTATAAGAAAGGCATGTGGAAGGGGACATACTGATGTGAGTAGTTTTGTAAAGTTATGTGCCTCAAGTGGGTCCAGAAAAAATTAAGGTCTAAACATCTCTGGAAAGGAGCTTTTCTTCTTGACTTTGCCCATTTAGTGCAGATGGCACATGCTCGCCATAATGCTGGGTATGGTAAGGGCCAAGCCATGAGGCAAGAAGCATGCTGGACCTGCAGCTGAGGGATTTGGGCGGAGTTCATACCACTCTCAACTCTGACCCACGTAAGCTCACTTGGTTCAGAAGGTGGGCAGGTGACTGAAGGTGGCTCAGAGTCCAGTGAAGGACTTATGTACTCTATTTTGGGGGAAGAAAAGGTATACTCCATTCTTCATCCTGTTCCCCCTTCTTCCTTCCTTCTAATTCTCATGGATGTGAATAAAGCAGCATGTAGCACCCAGAGTTGCCGGTAGCCTTTTTGGTACATGAAGCCAACTAGGCTGAGGAGGAAGCTAGAAGAGGGAAACATTGTAGAGAGAGTTATGACAAACCCCTGGATCAAACTCACCCTGAGGCTCACATGCTGCTAGATTTTCCAGTTATGAGTTTCCACAAAGTCTCTCACTGTTTAAGATCATTCAAGCTAGATTTTCCTGTTTTTATTTTTCTCAGCATAAAAAGGCCACAACTGACATAGATGGAAAACAGGTTTGTGGCTGGGTAAGTGTCAGGAGTGTGTGCTTGCCAGTGGCTAGCAAATCAAGAAGGGCAGAGAAGTTGGTACTGCTGTTTAGTAGGAGAACTGAGAAACTTTCTGGTGGTGACAAAAACCCAGATTCAAGGGTGGATCTGAATTTAGATGCCACGGGCATAGTCACTTTTTAGCAGGCTGGAATGTGGTTGGTTCTTAGAGGCTTAACACAGCCTGCCTTACTTGTCCCCAGGTCTGTGGCATATGTCCAGAAATGACTTAAAAACCTGGCATGGCTTCCGACATCCCATTACCTAAAGTTGCCAATTAAAATGCAGGGCACTCAGCTAAATTTGAATCTCAGAGAAACAACAAATACATTTTTAATATAGACATATCATAAATATTGGGATATATTTAAACTAAAAATTATTCATTATCTGAAATTCAAATTTAACTGGGCATTCTGCATTTGTATTTGCTAAATCTGACAGCCCTACCTTTCTGTAGCCTGGTGAATTTTGCAGAAGGACAGAATTGCCAGCTCTTTACACATGATTCTTCTGTGTGAAATAGGGGAGCTCTCAGCTCAAGGCTTTGGATCTCAGGCTTTTGGTGGATCAACCTGGTCAGCTGACCACACTGGCCACACCCTGAGTTCTGATTTGGTCACCAGAGCAGAAGCAGAACCTTGTACTGATAGGATGGGACATGTTTTCTTTGCTTCTATTACTCTTACAATTTGTGGGTGAGAAGTGACCTTAGAAGCCCTGATAAACACGCTCACCTGTGTGGGGAATGGGCCCTGCACCTGGCCAGGTAGATCTAGGAGGGCTGGGCTCACTTGCCTGGCTGCCCAGGTTTCCTGCTGCATTGTTCTGATAATTTCTCACCACATTAACTTATTTATAAGTGTTTTGTTTTGAAGGAAGCAGCAGCCTCTTACTCTGATCCCGAAGAGTGTCCAGAGACCAGAGTTCTGCGAGCAAAGCTATCTGTGCCTGACCTAAGGACAATGGGGCCCAGCCCGTGTCCTAAGAGGGGAGTTCAGATGGCCAGCACTGCCCAGCAAGAGCTGAGGGTGGAATTGTTCACTCTGTTGGGTTGTTTGGTGGGCGTGGGGCACCACCAGGCCCCAGGTCAGGCCTGAGGTGCTCATTCTCCTAGTGACTGGGAGGGTTGCCTTTGGTTGAAGATAGCCGAGTGGCCCAGGGTCATGCCCTTGCTCAGGGCCAACCTGAACCCCTTTAGCTTATGGCAGGATATCTCTATAGGCATATCACTGCTCCAGAGTTCTAACTGTCCTCACTCCCCACCAGGTTCTGTTCACCCAGCACCATCTCATTTTCTCCCCAGGGAACTTATCCCTAAAAAGTGGGATATACCATCTCCACAGAATAGATATTTAAGTCAGGTTCTGATGACTAGGAAGGAGTTCTCTTGGAAGGAAAGGAGAGGAGTGAAAGCAGAGAGAACAGCGTGAGCAAAGCATGAATGCAGTTATTAGGGAGCTCCTTGTTAGGACAGCCATGCTGCTTCTATGTGACTTCAGAGGAGGCCAGTCCAAGCCTCATCATGTGGTCCTGATCTTTAGGTCATTCTTGGAACTGCCTGACCTTAGGAAGGTTTGATCAAGGGGAACAAGTGGTGGTATTGAAAGTGAATTTTGTTCTGCAGTTATCAGCAAGGCACATGTCCAGTAGCTATTTAAGCCTCACCTGCAGAATAGTGGCAGTGTGACCTACAACCTGGCGTTGGGAGAACCAAGGGCCGTGTATAGATTTAGATTCTGTGTTCACCGTAAATTGCGCCCCGCCCCCCTGTCCCCCCCACTCCGCTTCCCCTCCCCTGCCCCCCGCCACTGCCCTGCTGAGATTCTACCATGCATTATTTCCCTAAATTGGGTTTTTGTGTACAAGAACTGTTGGGAAAACCTCTTCTCCATGGGTTTGAAGTGGGAACTCTTGGCAATTTCTGGGAAGAAGCTGGGACTGGAGGACAAGGAAGAAATGGCACAGGGCAGGATGCCTGGGTGCCTGGAGCCTAGTGTGGCCCTGGGACAGGGACACAAGGAGTGCTGACTTCCAAGGGGAGATGTCTCTCTGACCTACCTTCCCTCTTCAATCTTTCTGACCAAAACCAGTTCTTGGCTCTTACAGATTCGTGTGATTATGTTTAGGGCCTACCTGGGTAGTCCAGGGACATCCCCTACCTCAAGGTTCTTAATCGCATCTACAAAGTCCTTTTGCCTTATAAAGTGCCATGACACAGGTTTCAGAGTTAGCACATGGGTATCTCTGGGGACCATTACTGTGTCAGCCACATGGTGTATCAGGAAGAGGAAGACCTACTCCTGTTGCACAGGCTGATTCTGCCCCACTGGACTTGAAACCATGCTTCCTTATGGCCTTGCAAGATGGCGGGCAGAGCTGGCAGGCCTCTGGGGAATGCCCCATGGCTCAGCTGACTTACAGACCACTCCACCTGCATCCTCATCTTTGGGACTCTCTTGGGCTGAGTTCCCAAAACAGACCCTGAAATAAATGCTGGAGTGCACCCAGCATGTCTGGGAGGGAATCTCAGTGAGAAACACACATAATGACAATGGCTAGACAATACATGACAATAGAACCCTGATCCACCACCTATACCTCCAGCTCAGGAAGCCAGGCCACAACCTCTGCAGTAACCTGTCCAATGGTCAGGCTTGGTCAATAAATGCCAGTTGCCCTAATTTTTGTTCCCATGTCCAGAGAAGAAAGACAAATGTGCTCTCCTAACCATTCACATGGGATACCCCACTTCTACTTGCCTGCCTCCAGCATTCCCAGGCCAACCTGAAACTTTTTTTCCATCATAAACCTTGCCCACTTCCTAGCCTGCGTTCGAGTCTGTGCCACATGCAAGTGTCAACCAATGGTTGTTGGTGTCAATTCAACACCAACAGGAATCCTCAGTTTTGGGTGCAGAGATAGAGGAAACCTTATTCAGTACAAACAACTCAGATGCACAGTAGCTATGAGAACAGAAGGGCTGCAGAACAGCTCAATAGTGTTACAGCTCAATTATGAATCAGCATGGCTGTGAGGCATCCCTGAGGCCAGGATCCTCTCTGGCTAGACAGCTCTGCTCAGCCCTGGTCTGCTCTCTGCTCCTGTGAGATTTCAATGTATCATCTTTGGTGTTTCAGCTGCAGCTAGAGAAACATAGTCTTCAGTCTTTGATGGAAAGAGAAAGTGTGTGGAGACAGCAGGGAGCTGACTTATGTAGACAGAAATCCCTGACCCTGGTCCCTGATTGGTCCGTCCTCATTTAAATGAGAGTTCCAAATCTTTGCAGTTTGGTTGGTCCAAAGGCACTGTCCTGATTGGTCAGAATGGAGCAGCTCTGATTGGTCGGTGAAGATGCTGATGGGGATATACCTATGCAGCTTCAATTGAATAGGAAAAGCCTCAGTTCTATTGTCTGAAATACTATTCCAGGAATTCCTTATTTAGAGCTGGCTTAGATGGCAGGAACACAGTGCAGGCAGGCAGGTCAGTGCAGGAGGAAGGCAACTTAGTGCAGCCTTCTCCCTGAAGTGTAGTTTGTGTGAGAAGTCCCTGTGTAGAAATGGTTGCTAGGCTCTGTTTTTGTTTTGTTTTTGTTTTTGTTTTTGTTTTTGTTTTTTTAACTTTGAGCCCAGTTAGCTACCCACTGCTGTTCTTAATAGGTATCCTTTTTCTCAGGGTCCACATTTTCCCCTTTGATCAGAACCTGTTACAGACAGCACTGAGCACTGATGATTGATCAGGTCAGTTTGTCCCATGTCAGTGCCAGAGTGGCTTGGCTACCTGCTCCAGTTTCATCAAGTCCCATGGTGCTCCTGGGGTAGGGCAACAGCCAATAGGGCAACTAGAGCCATTTGCTTACAAGAGATTTCTCAGGAACCTGAGGAACTAAAAAAATTCAGTCTCTAATAAAGGGAGCCAAAACAATTTAAGAAAGGTTAAAGAACAACAATTGCACTTAGTTCGTAAGAGAAATCAGGAGTAATTGACAAAAGGTATATGACAACAGGAGTAAAGGTTTTAACCATCATGAATTACAAACATGGAGCGGACAGTGGCTTGATAGGTTATTTCTATCCTTCATGTAAACATTATTTGAGTTTTTGTAGGTTTTAGGCATTCGGTTATACAGAACATCAATAACTTGACAGTGAAATATATTGAACAAATTAGAATGACAATGAGCAAAACAATTTGCAACTCAGACTTTAAAATATCTCTAAGCCCAGTTGGGAGCCAAATGAAAATGACAGAAAATTTAAATCCTAACCAGCCATTGACACTGGAAGCAAACCTGGAATGTCCCTTAGGGGATCTGGCAATGTAAAGTAGGAGTTCCAGCCCTGGGCTCAAACCTGGGTCTTTGGTATTCTGAAAAACCACTGGGAGGATCAGAGAGGTGTGAAATGCTGTTTATTATTCATGAAACAGGGAAGCTTTAGCACTTGATTGGTTGGAGCTGCAGGAAAAGGCACCCGGCCAAGAGCAGGTAATGTTTTTCATGTGAGCAGGGTGGAGAGGGATTACCTACCTCATCACAGGAGCAGGTGCATTCCCAGGTAGATGAAAATAGAACATACTGCCTATGATGCAAGACAGGACCAATTTCCCCAGTGGAAGGGAGACCAAGCCCTGCACTGAGATAAGAAGAGGATGCTTTGGTGGAGAGTGTGGAAAGAATTCAACACACACACCAAAGTTAGAATCAAAAGGAAAGTTTATTAGAAAAGGGGTAACACTCCACAGAGTTTGGTCTCCTTTTAGAGGCAGAGAGGGACAGTGAGAGGGACAGCGACAATAGAGAGGAGAACAGTGAGAGAGACAGAATAAAGGCACTGAGTGGGACTCAGAGGGACAGAGACAAGAGAGACAGAGAAAAGCCACTGAGAGGGACCCTGAGTGTTCAGGGAATTCAGTTTATATGTCATTCTTTAGTTCCCACTTCCTTTGATGTAGACATACAGTGAGGAAGGAAGTGAAAGAGTATGTAGCCTGAAAAGGTAAGGTTCCCCATGGTTTTAGCCATGAAAATGACTCTTGGTTCCTGTTTCCTCTTCACAAGTATGGGGCATGTGTTGTTAACAATCCAGCAGAAATCTTCCTTTGTTTTAAAGGTGTCCTCCTGGCCTGGCTGTGGGGCTGATCAGCATATTGCAGTCTCTGATTGTGGCTTGATTAACATTTTAATTCTCTTGCTTCCTCTCTACATTACCTAGATAGCATTTGTGAGGATGGCATGTAGCAGAAATGTTGCAAAATCAGAGCGGTGAGAAACCAAGTACCACTCGGAGAGTTGGAGAACTCAGGTTTATGCCAGTGGTCCCAGAAGAGCTAGTGCTCTGAAGATCTGGGCCCTGAGCTCAGGGGCTATTTTGCTTTTATATCTGCGTTGTTACAGTTAGCATGGGCTGATAGGTTGATTTGTCCTCAGCCGGTTACAGACCACGTGAGCTGCTATGGGTTACAGGCGCGTACAGGAGTTGCTATGGGCTATGGGCAGTTATAGAGCATGAGATTTTCAAACAGGAATTTAAGTAATACGTCTGTTATGGAGACAGAACAATCAAAGGGGCGGGTAAGTCTTCAGTTGATCTTGAGATCACTCTGCCCTTCGGCCTATGCAGCAAGCAAGTCCATAGAAGCAGAACAAAGAGCTGATTACAAGGTGAGCCATTTGAGGGGAAAATTTCTCTTCAGGCAGACCAGCCATGTCCTCAAGCTGAGCGGGCAGATAATGTCCATGACAACTGCACAAGGAGCAGATAGTGCTCATGGGAACAGTTGAAAATATCCTTGGGAGCCAGTATAGCCCAGAGAACTCTTTGTTATAAGTCCATAGAAGCAGAACAAACTGCTGATTACAAGGTTAGCCATTTGAGGGGAAAATTTCTCTTCAGGCAGACCAGCCATGTCCTCAAGCTGAGCGGGCAGATAATGTCCATGAGAACTGCACAAGGAGCAGATAGTGCTCATGGGAACAGTTGAAAATATCCTTGGGAGCCAGTATAGCCCAGAGAACTCTTTGTTCACTGTCCTCTTTTTTCCCTGTCCTCCTGGGGCTGCTGACCAAGCAGTCCTTATTGTCTTCTGTATGTGGAGGGGCTACTTTTGAATTAACTCCACAGGCAAGATTAAGGAGTTTGATTCTTTCTAATTCTACCTGGGAAGAAGTATTCATCCAGGTACAGCAGGAGGTATTGGCCATGGTGCAGACTTCTCCTTGGGCTGTGAACACATAATAAGGGGTAATTCTGTTGTTGAGGATTATTCATGCTAAGGAGTCTAAAGATGTTTGCTGGGCTTGAATGACTCTGGTGGTTGAATAAGTGGTTTGATTGACAGTTCTAGTTAGGTTTCTCATTATTAAGTTTAATTGAGCAGTACCAAGGCCACCCCATGAAAATATAATTAAATATAATTCTGAGAAAGCGATTACTCTCATCTCCTGAAAAACCTGCCAGCAAGTCACATCCCAAAGAAAAGCCACAAGAATCATTTTCATAGACAGAGAGATTCTCATCAGGATAGTAATCTACTATTGACGAGGCCTTCTTTTTCTTCTGATGAGAACTTGGATGAGTGGCTATTATCATTTTGAGTACAGCAAAAGAGGATATCGACCGACCTTAAGGGCCAATCAGCCTCCAGCTATCTAGATATTCAAATATTCAATGTTGATTTTTGTGTGTACAGACAAAAATATAACCTGCGGGGGCATGGTGATTGACTGCAAGAGCTTGTTCATTTATGGATTCATTAACAAGAAAGGAGGTGAGGACGTTTTCCAACCAGGGCTCTTTTGAACATCCCTGGGAAGAAGTTCTTCCCAGTATGTTTAAACATTGTGGGGTGAACATTTAGGTTCATGACAGTGTGAGCTGTTTCCATGCACAAGGGCCTTATAAAGGGGAGTTCAACAGCAATCAGGGTTGAAATAAGTGCAGTCAGATTTAAGGCATTTAAGATATAGATAGCGATGTGTTAAGAGGTGGCTAGCACCTAATTCAACTGTGGGAGATAGGTCCCACTTAGGGTGAGTGTGGCCCATACATAGGGTGTGCATAGAAAGAAAATGGAACTCACTTTTGCAATTTAATCTGATAAGTTTCAGAAGGGGGGAGGTTTGGTGAAATCAATAGTAAAGTTAGGGATGATTGAGAAATTGCTAACAGAAATAACTATGAGATCATCGGTTTTACTAGAAGTAGAGGAAGGCATTGGATGGCAATCTAACATTGTATTATAATACCTCTAAGCCAAGGTTTCCCATTTATAAGAGTTAAAACAGCAAAAATCAGGAAGTACTATATAGGCAAGGATTAATGATATGGAGTAGCTGGAACACATAATTTAAAACATAGAAAAGGTGACTGATTTGTTGCAAGAGAATTAAGATCACTAATATACTAAAAAAATGACAACTATGAAATAAACATAAGGTTATGTATGTATAGCAGGAATTGACTTTATTAGCCCAGTCCCAGAATCTGGGAAAAGCCATTTGCTTCAAGTGCTGTCTGCTTCTTGTGCGAGCAGTTCTCTACCCTGGATAACTTTCGATCAGGTGAATGAGGTGCAAGCATGGGAATCTTTTAAAAATAAAAAACATAAATTCATGTATCAGTACCTTTTAGCTTGGCAACTCAGGGATTAGTTAACAATACCCGGTATGGTCCCTTCCAGTGAGGCTGGAAGGAGTCCTTGTGGACTTAGCCTTTTTGAACAGACAATATCTCCAAGTTGTAGGCCATGATGTTTGATGTCTTTATCTCCTAGAAGTGCACTTTGGAAAGATTGCTCTATGAGCTTGCATTAATTTCAAGAGCCTTTATAATTTTCTTTGCAATAAGGTAGAAAGTCTTCTTGATAAGACAGGTTCACACACACGAGATGGTGGCTGGCTCTCCTTGCTGTCACAGCTCTATCAGGTAGCTTTTGCTTGTTTTCACTGTGGTGGTTTTTGTTTATTTCCAAACTGGGAGACACAGGTGGAGGAATGGAGCAGATGCAGCCTGTATAGGATGGGCTTATGGGTTACAGGATAGGTTTTTGCCAGGCATCCAGGGGAGGTGCTCTATCAGAGTGAGGAAGCTGCTGGTCTGAGGGCTGTGGGCTGCCCCCAGGAGGGTAAGGAGCATTCCCGGCAGAGATGGTGTTTGCAGTGTACCTCCATCAGCATAGAGACAATGGGATGTGGCTGGGGCAACAAGAAGAGCACCTGCCTCAGGAAACAGGTAGCTTTTCTGGTGGGATTCTTGGTTCTTTTGGTGGCCACTCCTCAGAATAGCCCTGCACACTTGGTAAAATGCAGGCTGTTTCTTCCTCAGTGGCTCAGGGGACCCTCATCTATGGGTCTGTGTGTATATCTGAGAATGAGCGCTTAAATGCTCCTGGGTGTCCAGGTTAGACCCTTGTGCACCACTGAGTCTCCCATGATTCTCACGCAGACCACTTGCCTGACATATCTGTCCTGTGGCCCTGATTTGCCTACTTCCACGTTTCCCCTCCTCATTTTCTTTACAGAATGATGACTGACTTAAATGGATAGAGATGCCATCTCTGCCTCAATTTCTCTTCTGCATCTGACAACCCATTCATTTATTACCACTACATTAAGTGCCCTGGGTGTATCTTCCCTGGTGTCTGTAATTCTTGGGTATCATTCATTTGGCTCAATGCTGACAGGGAACAGAGGATAACATATTTTACTGGTTTTCCTTCCTCCTCAGTTTCTGTAGCTCTTGTGTAAAATGTCCAGATCACAATTCCAAGACCCTGAGTTGATCTTTCTTGAACAAAGCCCTTTTGTGTGGGTGAGTTTAGGGTTGGTTTCTTCACTTCTCTCACCTTTGTCCCATCTTTAGTGGCCATCTTTCTCTTGAAGGTGAATCTGTTGAGATGTTTGCCCTCTCAACACCTCTAGTATTGACCCAACCCCAGGAGCTGGCTGGATTTACAAATAGTTGTGTGTGTAGGAACTGGTGTTAGAGAACTACGAATCCAGGATTGAAGGATAGTCATCAAACTCAGTTCTTCACTTGATTTCTTTCTACAATATTTTATATAAAATTTTCAATTTTTTTTCAGAAAAGTTGAATGAATTGTTCAGTGGATGCTTGTATTTCTACCCCCTGGATTCCAGAGTTAAATTTTCCTACATTTGCTTTACTGTCCATTGATCCATCTGTCAGTCTGCCTTACTGTTTTTGGAAACTACAAAGTAAGCTGCACTTCAGTTGATGTTGAATCCCAGGGACTCCACCCTGCCCAATGGCTGCATGGCCTTTGTTTATACTCGGGAGATAGGAAACTCACTATCTGATATCTGATATGGTTTTCATTATATCCGCTCCAGCTGTCACCAAGTCCTCTCTGTGCCAGTGGTTTCAATAACAGGCTCACCCAGAGGACACTGAAAGGAATGAAGAGTCAGACCCCCTGGAATGAGCTGTTAGAGCTGGAGGCTGTGTCCCACACCAGGGCTTCCTACTGAGGAAGTCTCTGGCAGATTCTGAGAATGTGCATTTCTAACAAGCCCCCAGATAGGGCTGACATGGCTCCTCTAGGACCCCACTTTGAGAACCACTGGTCTAAGCCTGCACAGCAACTTGAAGGTATAATTTTTCCTAAAATAGCTGGGTAGCCAGAGTCCTGGGCATCCTTTTGGAATAGGTCTGGAAATATGCTTCTGGCCCAAGGGTGCTATAGTCTTTACTCTCAAGGAAGGCCACGACACCCCTCCTGTGGTGGCCCCTGTGCTAGCTGTGAGGGCAAATACCTGCACTGTGGTGACTTGCTCCTATTCTGTGTGTAGTTTTCTTTGAAAACTGTGTGTTTTCTCTGTGGCTTTCCTTTCTACCTGAGTGTCCAGTGGCTCTGTGGACCAGTAGAGGATGGAATCCTGGCCAGATTCTTGGAGCGAGATGTCATCATTAGACCTGGATGAGCTGTCGCACCCAATAACCTTTCTTTGTTCAATTTATTTCCTTACTGTCCGCAGTTAAAATGTTCTGTAAAAAAGCAAATGTGTGTCACCAAGTTTGCCTTTGCCTCTTTGCAGACTGGAGAATGCTGTCTTTCACATTCTGCTTTCGCAAATTAAGTCATTAAAGAAAGAATAAACTTGCATTAATTGTTCATGGCTTATTAGTACCTATGAGGATGGCCAGCCTGGGACAAATGTGAATTTTATTAATTTCTTTAAGCTTTTGGAGTTTGGCTTGAACTCAAAGGCCCTTTGTGAGTGAACTCTTGTAAAAGCTTTAATTAACTCTTGCCAGTGTCAATATGTTTTATTACAGTCTGCCCACAGCCTTATCATGTGACTAATTTACTCAGAGGCTCTCTAATGCCATGATGAAGGCAGGTGCTCAGTGCCTATGCAGAGTGGATTATGTTGCTTCGTGGGCTCCAGCTGGAGGGCAATGCCTCTCCATCGGAGAGGAAAATGGATGGCTGCTCTTCTGAGGGGAGCACCTTGAACTTGTAATTGGAACTTGCTGCATCAGAAATGGAGATGGTAAGCTTGGAATTGTGACTGTGGTCATAGCCTTCAAGAACATGAATGTGGGGTCTAAGACTTGAGTTCAGGTCCTGACCATTACTTTGAAGGTGTGGAGTGAAGAGTGCATCTGCCCCACCTTAGGCACCCTTCCCCTTTATTTCAAAGTGAGGGGAGGAATCTTGATTTTAGAAGTTTAGGCTGGGGTTGGCGAGTTATTGTCATGGCAACAGGTGGATGCAGGGCCACTGACTTTTTGTTGGTTTGATTGTCAGGGGACCATAGTTGCCTGGCCTTCTGGCTTGGGAGCAAGAAGCCAACTGTCACAGGCCTTTCAAGTGGCCACTTGCCCATGTTATAGTGCGCACACACACACACACACACGCACACACACACACACACTTTCCTGGAGTCTCTGCCCACAGGACTGGAAGGGCTGGGAGTGTGACAAGCCCCATCCAGGAGGGAGGGGCTAGAGGGCAAATACCCCACCTGAGATGTATCTGTCCCCAGTCTCAGAGTCCCAGCAGATGGAGACCCGTGGCCCACAGTGGCCACTTGCCAACCCGTTTCCTGGCCTCTCCTCCTCCCCTCACACCCCTTGTTCTGCTGCTTCCTGGGTGTAAAAGGTAGAGGTCTTCAGGTGGGACCTCAGCCTGCCATGGCTGCAGCCCTATGCCCTTGCCTTCCCCTTGGCTCCAAATCCAAATTAATCCAAATGTTGAGCTTGCTACTTTGATTTAATTGAGGTCAAATTTACATATAGTGAACGAAAGATCATAAGTGAATGACTCCATGAGCTTTGACAAGTGCAGATATATTCCACACCCCAGTGGAGGCAGCAAGTGCGTCCCTCCCAGAGCTCACTCATGCCCTGGCAATCAGTCCACAGGCCGCCCAGGCAACTGTGTTCTGATTCAATTCCCATAGGCTGGCCTTGCCCATCCTGAATGCCACGTAAATGGGATCACACA
>NW_006442489.1:729076-732735 GCF_000325575.1 Pteropus alecto
TGAGTCATGTCATTGTGGGTATCAGCTGTCCATTTATTTTTATTGATGGGTAGTATTCTAGTCTATGAACAGACCACATATTGTTTGTCTATTTACTTGCTGATGTACATTACATTTTCCCTAGGTTTTGGCTAATGCTGAAATTTTCCCTATTTTGATGAACATTTTTTTATACCGTACCAGAACAAACTGAATTATAACTTATATTTCATGATTTGGGAAACCGATTTCACATACAATTTTAAAATTCATTTGTTGTGAAATTTGACATACACACTGAAGAACATCTAAAACCTGTGGACTGTACAAAGAATAAAGATAAATTGTGCAGTCATGAAACTAAGACTGAACCCAGGCTGAGCGTGAACACCGCCAGGACCCCCGCGAGCCTCCATGATCACAACCACTCCAGGGATGGTCCTGATGCAAACAAACAAACATACAAATAAAACCAATATTTTTTCTCAGACCATATTAGTATGCCATTTTTAATTACATTTGAGGCCGTACTGCTTTAGAAATATTTATGTTAAACACATACACAGGGGAAATAAATTAAGAAGAAAATAGTGTTACAAAATAAAAACAAAAACCCAAAACCAGCACATTGGTTCATCCACTGAGGCCATAGACAGAGATTGAAGTCACTTTTTTTGATTGCTGCTGAATAATACAGAGAATGAACATATCACAACTTATTTTATCACTTCTCTTTTTAAAGAGTTTTATCTTTTTTATATTGCTGGACATTCAGGATATTTCCAGTTTCCTGCTACCTCAAACGATGCTGGAAACCAAGTATGCAAACAAGCCAGTGACTATGCAGTGGGCACAGATCTCTGAAACCTGTTGCTTTCTTCCTGTGGGATAACTTCCAAGGGCAAGATAGTTGGATCAGACAGTGTGTGTATTTTGAAACTTAACAGCTATTGCAGATTTCTTCCCCCAAAGGCTTTAGTTAGGAGTTCACAGTCCCAGCCCTACCAGCAGTAGTTGAGGGTCATTTTTCAGTCTCATGGCTAATAAAATTTTACTTATTTCACTCTAGGCCAATTGTACTTTTTCTATTAATTTATCTTAAAAGCTGATTTGTAAAATTTATCTACATGACATTTTCTGTTTAGAAATGTTCTTTTACTTTTATTCTTTTCTTTTTCTCTCCAGCATTCTCTCTTGTTCTTCACTTTGTCACTTCTCAAATGACACATAACAAACATTTTCAAACAATTCCCAGGAGATCCTTGTTGTTATGCAGTTATTTTTCACACATGTTTCCCTCCAGCCCTTGAGTCCTGCTTTCAGTGCAGTGTGCACACTCATGAGTTCCTTGGGAGTTCAGTGTCAGAATTTCTAGGTAAGAATTTTATCACAGCTTGCTTTATAGGAAAATTTTCAGTTTTGTAATTGTGTCCAAGTGTTCCAAATGCATTTTCTTTTTATGGAAGAATAGTCTGAGAGTGAAAGCATCTTGACTGCATCTGAACCCCGCTTATGATTATTAGTTACCTCATGGTGACTAAGCTGGATTTTGAGCATTTCTTCCCACTGGTGGGTTTTGTTGCTAGAGAGACAGCTATTGGCTTCTGTGGAAACTGTACTATCCATTTCAGTGCTGTTATACCCCAAATGACTAACTGAAGGGTCTTCGCGCCCTATGGAGGAAGGGCTGTCCTTCAGGTTACAGTAAGCAGGTGTGCACAGCAGGGATCATGAGACCTTGTTCAGAGGAAGATGAACAAGCAGTGTCAGCTGACATGTGCACATAGGCCACGAGCAAATGGAGATTTGGGGACAGGAGTCAGTCCTCTGAGCACCTTTTTTCTCATTAACTCTGGGTAGCTTTTTGAAGAACTGCAGAGAAAACCAAATCTCAGAATTTTTGTCTTTCAGTTATATTGAGATATAATTGACATATAGCACTGTATAAGTTTATGATGTATGGCATAATGACTTGACTTACATATATTGTGAAACGAGTACCCAATAAATTTAGTTATATCTATCATTTCATACATATGCAAAAAGAAAAGAGAGAAAACTGTTTTTTTCCTCATGATGAGAAATGTTAGGACCTACTCTTAATAAATTTTAAATATGCCACACAGCAGTGTTCACTACAGTTGTCACATTGTATAGCACACCCTAGTACCTGTATCTTTTAACCACTTTCATCAAATTCCCCCACCCCACACTTCCCGCCTCAGGTAAGCACAAATCTGATCTCTTTTTCTATGGATTTGGTTTTCTTTTTTGTTTTTCTTTTTTAGATGCCACATATAAGTGAGATCATACATGTCTGACTTAACACTTAATATAATAGCTTCTGTGTCCATCCATGTTGTTACAAATGGCAGTATTTCCTTCTTTTTAATGGCTGAATAGTAATATATATCTCACAACTATTTTATTCACTCACCCATCAATGGACTCTTAGGTTGCTTTCACGAAAACAGAAAATAGTTTTCAAAGAATTAAAACCTACATAACTAGGGTTTGAATCTTTTAACATCCCCAACTGTACATGAATGTCTTACATGTCAAATGAAAGAGCTGAGAGAACTATGCCTTGGTGGCAAGTCTGTCTATTTGTCTGCCTGTCTGTCTATCTATCTAATCTAATCTATCTATCTATCTATCTATCTATCTATCTATCTATCTATCTATCATCATCATCTATCTAATTTATTTATCTATATAAGTGATAATGTTCTATGTATTAAATTTGAATTATTATACCGAGTAGGATGAATATAAACTGGACTTTGGGTGATAAACACAATAGAATATACAGATGTCAAATTATAATGTACACCTGAAAAATATATAATTATATTAACCAGTTATCCCACTAAACTTAATTAAAAAAAAGAAAAAAAAAGAGTAAGATGAATATAAGAAAACTTGAACATAATCTCATTATCCACAGATAATATCTCAAAGTATTTTTGTGATTTTGTGGTTTTTCTTTCAGTGACACGCACGGACACATGTTTATATATAGTGTTTATATATAGTTTCTCCAGCTGCTGCTGCAGGCTTAGTCATGTCACCTTCTCTTCTCCGTTGTGTCCACTAAAACCTGGTGAACCAGTGTCTTCAGATGCCCCATCCTGAGGCAGCTCTGAGGCCCTGGAGGATTTAGGATTAATGAGCCCCATCTTTGGGCAGAGATCGGATTAGGGCATGTCACATATGGGTGCCACGGCATGCCTTTAGTAAGGAACAGAGGATGGGTCAGAGTTTCTGCGTCCTGCAGTTTACTTCACGGGGATGAAAATCATCCATATACTTCCCTACATAGGTGCTCCCTATAGGAGAGCCTGGTGGACCCTGAACTCAGAGAACTCTTTGAGAACTCTTTGCTATGCCCTCAAGATCCCTGTGGCTCCTGAAGAAAGGGAGCTACAGCTGATTTCAGAGCTCAGGGCTGCACTCTACTAAGTGCAGAGATCCCATGAGGCTCAGGTCATTGGCCCTGCAGCGTCACTCTGCCAAATGGTTATGGGGATGGGAGTCCATGAGCAGCACTGACCCGGGGTGTGGGTGGAGGTGACTGAAAACCTCATACCTGTTGTTTCAGAGCTGGAGAGAACCTTTGACCAGTGGTTCTCAATCTTGAGATTATGTGCAAATCAGGCGCAGATCTCATTAGAAAAGGT
>NW_006442489.1:733599-736748 GCF_000325575.1 Pteropus alecto
AACCAGCTCCAGGTGTGGTATTGCCCAGAGAGTTCAGGGCCTGTGTAAGATCTTACAGGAGCTTAGTGGGGGCTGGCAGGAATTTGAGGTTCAGGTTCAGTGGGAAATCAGGTGGCATGAATGGAATTTGGGGCTCTGTCCTCTGGCCCTCTCTTTTCTGAGATTCCAGTAGCTTTCCAGGACTGTGGTAGTGCTCCAGGTGCTGGCTGAGCCTGCCAGCAGAATGGAAGCTGCGGGCACAGGAAACTCCCCATGCACTTCCCTTCCTCCAAGTGTCAGCACCTGACTGGAGTCAGGCTTGCCTTGGGTGACTTCCCAGTGATGTGAGGGTGTTGATTTTGGATTTTGTCCTGAGGCTAGTGTTGTAATCCACTGGAAGGTCTATCTGATGGGAGCTTGCTCGGCCATCACCAGAAAGGAACCTGCATGGGGTCTTGGATGTATGGGGAACTTCCACATAGCCTAATGTACATTGTTATTTTCCACATGATGAGAAGGTATTGTCCAAATCTCCCGGGCCCCCTAGACCTCCCTGTTTCTGACCCAAATTGCATCCCACATCCTCACCCTCTCTTCTCTCTTCTCTCCCTTCCTACACTACACTCCCATTTCTCTCCCTATAGAGCTACCCTGCACCCTCCCTACCCCTTACACTTGGACATATACTCCATATACTCCAAATAGCATGTGGGGAGGGCCCTAGGCCACACCAGAGTGACTGCATCAGGCTTATGGATCCTACTCTGCTGGGAAGTGGAAGTCTGAAGACATCTGCTTTTGATGCGACTTGGCAATAAAAGAGAGTTGGGTTCAAAATGGCTGCATGGATGTTTTATCCCTGTGCCAAGTCCTAATTGTGCAGAGACCCCTAAGGTAGGCTCACCACCCACTCAGACCTTGTGGGACACCCAACAAAGGGGCCAGAATTGGCCACACATCTGGGGCTACTGTCCTCTTCTCTTCTGTTCCATGCTTTATCCCTGCTCAGCCCCCACCCTCTGCCACCACTACAAGTCCAGCTTTTCTTCATCCTTATAAAGCTGCTGCTCTGGCCATGGGAGTGTGTGGTATCTTAAAATAGAGCCCCATAAATTGATAAACTGCATGTCTGCTAGATGACCCTTTGAAGACAATTTTGCTAGTAGGCTGAAAACTTAATGAGAATGGAAAAGTGAGCTTGTACTGGACCATGAAAGGCAGAAGATGCTGCTGGATTCAACCTGGGCCTGAGACAGTGAGACCTGGCTGTCAGAAAGAAAGATGTTTTTGCAAGGAGAAAAGGTGATACTTTGGTGTCCTCTCATTATGGATTGGCTGAAGTCGTGCAAGGGAATGAGTGTCTTAATAGCTGCCACTCCTAGACTGCGGCACTTGGAGTTGTTTTGACTTTTCTGTTTTGTTGCAGAGCTGCAACGGAAATGAGGATATTGGCATTGTCCCAACACACAGATTTATTGTACAGCAGAGCTGGCTGTCAAGATCTCTCGATGCCCCAGGCCTGGCAGACTGCTCATGAATGGTCAACACTTCCATGGCTACTGTGGGTGGGGGGTGGGTAGGTGGTGGTGTGTGTGTTTGTGGGGGGTGGGGGCGGTTAGAAACCATAAGGCGAGGAGGCAAGGAGGGTTTCTATTCTCCCAAGGATTCGAAGCTGTCCCATTAGGATGGCCAGAAGCAAAGTAAACTGGAAGAAAATGGGTTTTAAAGTGAGGCCAAATTGTGCATCATTTGTTTTTGTCTTTTGCTCTATAAATGTTTACTGAGCCCCTACTGTGTGCTTGGAGGGCCTGGAGGCTTACAGGAGGTGTGGACAAAATTCAGGCCTGCCAGCTACTCATGATATATTCTTTCAGCCTCCGTTTCCTCATCTGTAAAACTGGCACCCAGCCCAGTCCACATGTTATAACAATGTGGGAGGCCTTCAAAACCCTGTCAATAACCTGGCTAGGGCTTGTCCATGCCAGGGTCTCTTCTCAAGGAACTCATAGGCCCTGGGAGGGCTGACCACAGGCAGAGGAGCAACAGGCATGGCATTGCTAATATCTGGACTCCCGGAATGCCCTCCTTCCAGGAATCAATTTTCTATTAATGGACGAGAGCTCCTGTAGTTCAGAGCAGTTATTGACTAAGATTTCTGGTAATAGAGTTTTGTAGTTTTCTTTATGTTCACATGTTTCATTAAATTTATTCCTAGATATTTTATTCTTTTTGTTGCAATTGCGAAAGGAATTATTTTTTCCACTTCTTTTTCTGACATTTCGTTGTTAGAGTATAGGAATGTTATGGATTTTTGAATGTTGATTTTTATCCATGACCTTTACTGTATTTTGTTATTGTTTCTAGTGGTGTTCTTGCAGAGTCTTTAGGGTTTTCTATATAGAGAATCATGTCAGCTGCAAATAATGACTGTTTGACTTCTTTGTTTCCTATTTGGATGCCTTTTATATCTTTCTTTTGCCTGATTGCACTTGCTAGGACCTCCAATGTTAAATTGAATAACAGTGGCAATAGTGGACAGCCTTGCTTTGTTCCTGATCTTAGACGGAAGGGTTTTAGTTTTTCACCATTAAGTATAATGTTGGCTGAGGGTTTGTCATAGATGGCCTTTATTATGTTAAGGTACTTTCCTTCTATACCAATTTTGTTAAGTGTTTTCATTATAAATGGATGCTGTATCTTGTTGAAGGTTTTGTCAGTATTTATTGATATGATCATATGATTCTTATTTTTAAATTTGTTTATGTGGTGTATCGTATCACATTATTTGCTTATGTTGAACCATGCCTGTGCCCCTGGGATGAAGCTCACTTGATTGTGGTGTATAATCTTTTTACTATGTTGCTGTATTCAGTTCAGTTGTATCTTATTTAGGATTTTTGCATCCGTGTTCATGAGAGATATTGGTTTGCAGTTTTCTTTTTTTGCGTGTTATCCTTACCAGGTTTTGGTATCAGAGTAATATTGGCCTCATAAAATGAGTTGGGAAATATTGCCTCCTCTTCAATTTTTTGGAAGAGTTTGAGGAGAATAGGTATTAAATCTTCTTTGAATGTTTGGTAGAATTCACTGAGGAAGCCATCTGGTCCTGGACTTTTGCTTTTTGGTAGGTTTTTGATGATTGTTTCAATTTCCATACTGCTGATCGGTCT
>NW_006442489.1:740067-766577 GCF_000325575.1 Pteropus alecto
GCTCGGCGGTGATTGGTCTCGGAGGGTATGGGGGGAGTTGCCCTCTGGGTTGGGAATTGGGGGCTGCGGCTCAGCCTCGGTTTTGCATTCGAGGCCGGTAAAAATCAACTGTTGTTTTTCTGCCATCCTGCTTCTCTTCCTTCTGCTCTGATGACTGGGCCCTGCCATCGGCCTTGTGGAGCTCACAACTCTCCCAGGCAGGGCTGTTCAGGGAAGTTGCCGCACCTTCTCCCTTCCCCTTCCCTCTATAGGGAGCTCCGGCAGCTGTGAGAGGCAGTTTCTTTATTTCTCCCACATCGCCCAACAACCAGGATTCTGACCTGTGGTAACTCTTATGCGCAGATCCCATGCTCAGACATGCTGGTGTGTTTTTTGTTGAGTTTTAGATGTTCAGCTTATTGTTGTTTCAAGGGGAGAGATCTGGGGATGTCTCTTGCTCTGCCGTGTTTCTCTACCTGTTTTCCCCGCTAATGTACTCTTGATCTCAGATATTGTATTCTTTATTTCTGACTGGCTCCCTATTATGTTTTCATCTCTATTTTAATATTATTTATCTCTTTTTTAAAGTTCTCACTGAGTTCATCTACTCTTCCCATAAGTTCCCTGAGAATCCTTATAACTAGTTTTATAAGTTACTATAAGTTATATGTTTTATATGTACACACACACACACACACACACACACACACACACACACACGCACGTCTGGTATATTGCTTGTTTTCATTTTGGTGAATTCTTTTTCTAGAGCTTAGTTCTGTTCTTTCATATGGGACATGCTTTTTTATTTCCCCATTTTGGCTGCCTTTCTGTTTCTATTTCTATGTACTAAGCAAAGTTCTTAAGTCTTCTGGTCTTATTAGCATGGCTTTGTGTAGTAGGTATCTAGTGGCACAGTCCTGAGAGGGGTCCAGCTGCAGGCCAAGTTTAGCCCCAGCCTGTGCCTTTATGGGGCCACCTGGTAAAAGTCAGAAAATAATCCATGGATGTTGTGCTTATAATTGCCGTGAGAGACCATGCCAGAAACTGAGGCCAGGTGCCACCAGTGTAGGGCTTGGAGATCCTCAGCAATAGGCACAGGGCATACCAAGGACTTCACTGGATTTGGCTTGGGTAGGGCTGCAAGTTGGGAGAAGTGGATTTTCAGGGAATCCTCTGGGGAGAACAACTTGTGTCATCCCATTTGAGGATGTCTCAGCTATGGTGGCACCTGTGTCTGCATACTGAGAGTAGGGAGGATGGAACAAAGAAACAGTGGATACCACAAGCACTTCTGCCGGGAAGAAAGCCTCACCTATGCTCCAAGCTCCGACAACTCAGTGTCTTCCTGTTAAGTCCCTGGAGCTCCCTGAGCAGCTGTCTTGGCGCTAGTTCTCAGAGAGAACAAGTCTGCCACCACAAAAGTCTGGTTATAGTCATGTGCCCTTTAAGAGGAATGTCTGTAGCCTCTGTCTCACCCAGCCACTGGAGACTGGGCAGCCTCATGTCTCTGCCTCTCCTACCTTGCAGGGTGATTTCTTATTTTTCTCCCTAGTTGTAGCGCTTATGTTCATTTAGACTCCAGACTACTCTGCTGTTTGCTCTGTGTTTACATTGCAACTTTGATGTGGTTGCAAGAGGAGATAGACAAAGCCTCTATGCCATCTTACTCCACTTCTCACTCTCTTGTTCTTAAGTGTAGCGAGAACTTGGGATCTATTCTCCATACCCCAGCAATGCCTGTGTGAATGAATGCACTTGAGCAGTTTCCTATGGAAAGGGCCACCTTTCTGTGTTGGGTTTTGCAGCTGCCAGCCTTTGGTTTGAATAGGCATCTCTCTCTAAGAGGGGGAAGGGCTGGCTTGGTGGCAGTGTTGGTGTTCATGGAAATATAGTACCCAGAGGGTGCTTCTCTTCAAGTGTTCCAGCACACAGGAAAACGGTGGTGGGCCAGAATCTAGGAGGGGAGGAAGCTGTGGAAAATGGGCAGGTAGCTCCTGGGCTTACCTGTTTACACTGGTTGTGCATGCGACAGGTCATCCACAAAGGATCTACCATTTCTCATGCTCCATTAGTTTATATTCACAATTATTTGCTTTTAAAATAAATGATGTTTTTTATTGTGATTACAAAAGAAAAGCGTTCCATGCAATAAATTTGAAAACTAAAATGTAGGTTAAATAATAGATGAGAAATCACCATAGTCCCACCCATCCTGGCAGAGCCTGGTATAGAAAGCTGAGAAGCCTCAGACAGTGCAGTAATGCACACAGCCATTGTTGTCAGAGCAGGTATAAAGCCACAAGATCATGAATTTTATTCCCTTGCCTCATCCAACTTGACAGAAGCAGGTAGAGAAAATTGAGATGTCTTAAACAGCACAGCGGGGCTGTGAAATCATGACTTGCTCCTTCTTGACCCACCCATCCTAGCAGAGTCTGGGAGAGGTAATGGAGATTCATCCAAAAAAAACATTGGGGCCAGCAAACATTTGTAAAAAGTAGTGCTAGGAGTCTGCAAAACCCTTCTCCACCACCTGCTACATATGTTTACCACAGTGGTAGTGCCCTGTAAGTGAGGTAGGCCAGTCACAGAGAGACACCCACAATCCCAGCAGGTACACAATATTTTCCTTAACCAAAGAAATGCCACTTCACTGTGATACTAGATGTGCAAATAGTGCAGATAAGAGAAAACAAAAACTTGCACTATAACACCATCTACTGGAAGACAAAAGAAAGTTCCTTGCTTAGCAACCTACTGAATTGCTGAGAGAAAAACAGTATCTAAACAACAACAACAAAAGAGTTCACTACCTCAGATATTCAGGCAGAGAAATAATTTACCATATATTATGAACAACAAAGGTAACATGGGAGCATAGAAAGAAAGGTTTCCAGAAAACAAACTCAAAGTTATGAAAGACTATGACTTAAATGATAGAGAATTTAAGATTGCAGTTACGAAAAGCTCAATGAGATAAAAGAGAACTTGGAAGGCAGTTTAATCAGCCCAGGAAGAAAACTAATGAACAAAAGGATTATTTTACTGACTTACCTGCTGATGAATGCACTTGCTCTGAGCTCTAGCACTGGAGCAGCAGTTTGAAAGACACTAGGGACATATGAAGAGGAGCTGAATTGTCTGGCTTCAGGGTGAGGGCTGAAGGGGCAGCATTCTCTCAGACAGTAATGTTGGCAGAGGTCATTGTCCTTTGTTAAGCCATGCCCCCACCCAGCCTGTATGTGCCAAAGCTGAGTGTCTATCAACAAACTAACACTGTTTGCCCCACCCTGGTGATTTTCTGAGACCCAGTCTCATACAACTTTTGAGTCCACCCAGGCTGCTTTTGGTGGATTTTCCATATAAATGGCCTGTCTTGGCTCATGCTGTGGACTTTCCTAAAATCTCTCATATGTTCGCAAACACAAAACAAGCAGCATCTGGCCTTGACATGCCCAATATCTCTTGCTAAGCAGACCCAAGCCCGACACTAGTGGTAGCTAGCCTCAGTTCACAGCTTAACCTCTCCCAGACAATCCCAAGTCCAGCACAATAGGCGGTCATTTGCAAATCACTTTGTAGCTCATACCAAGTTGCTCTGGGCAGGGCATAGGCAGTGGCTGACCTTGGCCTGCAACAGAGCTCCACCCAAGAGGCCCCCAAACTGACAAACCCAGTGGCCAGCTTTAGAGCACAACACAGCATCACTGAACCACCTACACAAATGACACTCTCAAAGGGCAGACTCAGCAGGCAGCAGAGCCCTGCCAAAGTGAATCCTGTTCTATAGAGTTATCCCCTGACAATAGCTCCTCCATTGTAGTTACAGCCAGTCATCATGATCAATCTGCCTGAGGGTCAGCCCCTCCTACTGACATATAAACAACAGTTAATCTCAGCAACAACAGGAGGGCATACACAACCCACACAAGAGACACACCTGGAGCATCCAGCTCAGGTGACTAGGGAGATGGTGCCACTAGATCCCACAGGACACTTACTACATAAGCTTACTCTACTAAGACTAGGAGAAATAGCATGTCTACCTAACACATGGAAACAAACACAGAAAGTTAGACAAAATGAGGAGACAAAGAAATATGTCTCAATTGAAAGAACAGAACAAAGCTCCAGAAAAAGAACTAAATAAAATGGAGACAAGCAATCTACTAGATGCAGAGTTCAAAACACTTGTTATAAGAATGCTCAATGATCTCAGTGAGAACTTCATCAAAGCAATAGGAAACAAAAATGGAAATGGAAAACATAAAAAAGAACCAGTCAGAAATGAAGAGTACAAAACTGAAATGAAGAATACATTAAAGGAAATTAACAGTAGATTAGACAAAGCACAGGATCAAATCAGCTATTTGGAAAATAAGGTAGCAGAAAACACCCAGTCAGAACAGCAATGAGAAAAAAGAATAAAAAAAAAGAGAATAGTTTAAGGGGCCTCTGGGACAACACTAAACATATCAACATTTGCATCGTAGAGGTACCAGAAGAAGAGAGAGAGTAAGGGATTGAAACTTATTTGAAGAAATAATGACTGAAAACTTTCTATATGAAAAGATGTTCAACATCGCTAGCTGTTAGAGAAATGCAAATCAAAACTACAATGAGATACCATCTCATACCTGTTAGGATAGCTATAGTCAGCAGAACAAGTAATAACAAATGTTGGAGAGGATGCGGAGAAAAAGGAACCCTTATACACTGCTGGTGCAGCCACTATGGAAAACAGGATGGAGGTTCCTCAAAAATTTAAGAATTGATCTACCATATGATCCAGCAATCCCCCTACTGGGTATTTACCCCAAAGACTTGAAAACCCATATCCAAAAAGATATTTGCACACCGATTTTCATAGCAACATTATTCACAGTGGCCAGGACATGGAAGCAACTGAATTGTCCTACAATAGACAACTGGATTAAGAACTGTGGTACATATATACAATGGAATATTACTCAGCCATAAGAAGAGATGAAATACTGCCATTTGCGACAACACGGATGGACCTTGAGATAATCACGCTAAGTGAAATAAGCCAGAGAGAAAAAGTTGAAAATCACATGATACCATTTATATGTGTGATATCAGAGACAGAGACTCAGGGACAATGGACTAGTGGTTACCAAAGGGTAGAAGGTGGGGGAGGAGGGAAGAGGTAGAAAGCATAAAGGGGATCAAATGTATGGTAGCTGAAGGAAACTGGACTCTGTGTGGTAGTCACACAATAGAATATATAAATGTCAAATTATAATGCACACCTGAAAATTACATAATTGTATTAACCACTGTTACCCTAATAAATTTAAAAAAATAAAAATAAAAAAATCTTTCTTAACCTGGTAAAGAAAATAGACATACCAGTCCAGAAAGCGCAGAGAGTCCTAAAGAAGATGAACCCAAAGAGGCCCGCACCAAGACACATCTCAATTAAAATGCCTAAGTTTAAAGACAAAGAGAGGATCATAAAAGCAGCAAGAGAAAGGTAGTTATTTACTTACAAGGGAGCTCCTAAAGACTGTCAGCTGATTTCTCAACAGTAACTTCGCAGGCTACAGGGGATTGGTACAAAATATTTAAAGTAAGGACCAATAATCAAGATTACTCTGCTCAGCAAGACTATTATTTAGAATTGAGAATTAAATGGTTTCCCAGAAAAGGAAAAGCTGAAGAAGTTTATCACCACCAAACCAGTTTTAAGATGAGTGAAAAAGAGGAAGGGGTGAAGATGTACAAATTGCATTATAAAAACAGTCACAGAGATGTAAAGCACAGCATAAGGAATATAGTCGTTAATATTGTAATAACTATGTATGGTGTCAGATGGGTACTAGACTTTTAGATGATTACTTTATAAATAATATAAATGTCTAATCACTGTGTTGTATACCTGAAACTAATATAATATTGTATGTCAATTGTAATTTAAAAATAATATTAAAAAAAGAAACAAAATTTCCCAGAAACGAGAAGTTTGATTTTCCAATTGGAAAGGTTCCTTATGGTATGTCCAGCACAATGCTTGATGATAGACTTATACCAAGACATTGCATCAAGAAATATAAGACCACTAAACACCAAGGAAAGATGGTCAAAGTATATAGAGAGTGAGAAGAAAACGGAACAATTTTTACATGAAGGATCAGAAATCAGAATGGCATAGAACTTCTTGAATGCAATACCAGAAGCTGAAAGAAACTACAGCAATGCCTTCAAATATCTGAAGGAAACTAACATTGGCGTGAATTCCATTGCCAGATAAAGGTATCAGTAAAGAGAAAGGCATTTTTAGTCATGCATTGTTTCAAAATATTTATGTCTTATGTACCCTTTCTCAGAAATTAATCAAGGGATACACTCCACCATAGAAAGGAGTAAATCAGAAAGAAGAAGAGAGAGGAAACAGGACATCTGGTCAGAAAAAAACACTAAGGTTCTGGGGAAGGGAGACATCAGGGTGGTGAAGAGACAAAGCAGACAGAAGCTCTGGAAGAAATTTTTCTAAAATGAAATGGATAGACTTCATGGTGTGTTTTAATGCAATGAGAGGGAATATATAATACCAAGGCAGTGCTTGAGAAAGCATCTGACATGGGCCTAGAAAACTAAGCCAACCAGAAAAACAAACAAACAAAAACCATTTTTACTGTCAGAGAGAACAAACAGTTGGGCCAGCGGAGTTGTCGATAGCATTACCTTGTGACGGTCATGCAAACTCAGAATATTGATCTGTCCAGTTACAGAATGACTATGTTTTTCAAGATAGAGGGTAGGATGTGTGCATGTATATGGTGAGGAAAATGGGTAATGACATAAAAAAGAGCTCAATCTTCAATCTCCAAAATGGTAAGCCAATGGATACTGCAGAAAGTGAAAAATTAAGACGTGGTGACAAAAGCATGTAACCTGGAGGCATGAATGAATGATCACCTTCCAGCCAGTCAGTTAAGGCTGTTGCCTTGGGAAATAGAAAATAAGGAGTGAGGAGAGGGTGGAGGTGGGGAGTGCTGCTTTTCAAATCAAGCCTTTGGAACTATATAACTTTTAAAACTATGCGCATACATAACTTCCAGAAAAATATTAACTAGATTTCAAAAAAATAAAAAGAATTTTTTACCAAAGAGATTGAAACTACATAAAGAACCAACCAGAAATTCTAGAACTGGATAATTCAATAAATGAGATGAGGAATGCATTGGAGAAGTAGAGAAGACTGGAAACAGAACAGAGCAAATAGAACATACAATCAGTGAGTTTGAAGATAGAAACCTAGAAATGACCTAGGAAGAAGAAGAGAACTAAGAGTTTAAAAATATTCAAAGAACTCTACAAGAACTTTCTGACTCCATTAGAAAGAGCAAAATAAGGATAATGGATATACCAGAAGGAGAAGAGAAGGAGAAGTGAACAGAGAGCCTACTCAAAGAAATAATTGATAAGAACTTCCCAAGGCTATAGAAAGAACTGGACTTTAGGACAGGATATTCTAAATGGACCAAATGTACATAATATTTATAAAACTTTCAATTCCCTAAATGACAGAATATACATTTTTATCAAGTGTACACAAAACATTCTCAAGGATAGACCATATATTGAGGTACGAAACTAGTCTCAATAAAATTAAGAAGATTGAAATCATACTAAGCATATTTTCCAACCACAATGGTGTGTAATCAGAAATTAACTACTATAATAAATCTGGAAAAATCACACATATATAGAGATTAAACAACATGCAATTGAACAACTACTGGGTCAAAGAAGAAAGAAAAGAAGAGATCAAAAGATATATAAAGACAAATAAAAATGACAATATGACACCAAAACTTTTGGGATGTGGCAAAAGTGATACTAAGAGGGCCATTTATAACATTACGGGCCTACCTCAAGAAACAAGAAAAATCTCAAATAAACAATCTAACATCACACCTTAAAGAACTAGAAAAATAAGAACAAATGAACCCAAAAGTAAATAGAAAAAAGGAAATAATAAAAATTAGAGTAAAAATAATGAAATACAGAACAAAAAGACAATAGAAAAAAGTAATAAAACAAGGAGGTGGTTCTTTGAAAAGATAAATAAAATTGGCAAACTTTTGGCTAAGGAAAAGTGATAAAAGACTCAAATAAATAAAATCAGAAATGAGAGAGAAGTTACAATGAACATCACAGAAATTCAAAGGATTATACAAAATACTATGAAAGGCTATATACCACCAAATTCGATCACCTAGATGAAATGGACAAATGCTTAGAAACACATAACCTTCCCAGACTGAATCAAGAAGAAATGGAAAACTTAAATAGACTGATCTTGTTAAGGATCAAAACTGGTAAGGAAATTATAACAGTAATCAAAAGCCTCCCCCAAAATAACAGTTCAGGACCAGAAGGCTTCACCAGTGAATTCTACCAAACATTCAAATAAGATTTAACATCTATCCTCCTCAAACATGTACAAAAATTTGAAGAAAATGAAATATTTCCTAACTCATTTTATGAGGCCAACATTACCCTGATACCAAACCAGGCAAGGACAACACAAAATAAAATTATGGGCCAATATATCTGTTGAACATAGATGCAAAAAATCCTAAACAAAATACTAGAAAATCAATAATACATTAATACATTAAATACAATAACAATAATACATTACAAATTAATAATTCATTAATAAATTAATAAAAATTAATACAAATACTACAATAGATGATTGGCTAAAGAAGCTGTGGTACATATATACAATGGAATATTACTCAGCCATTAGAAAAGATGAAATACTGCCATTTGCGACAACCTGGATGGACTTCGAGATAATCATGCTAAGCAAAATAAGCCAGACAGAAAAAGTTGAAAATCACATGATATCACTTATATGTGGGATATAAATCTAAAAGCAACAAATGAACAGGACAAACAGAGACTCAGGGACATGGACAATGGACTAGTGGTTACCAAAGGGTAGAAGGTGGGGGAGGAGGGAAGAGGTAGAAAGCATAAAGGGGATCAAATATATGGTAGCTGAAGGAAACTGGACTCTGGGTGGTAGTCACACAATAGAATACATAGATGTCAAATTATAATGCACACCTGAAAATTATATAATTGTATTAACCAATGTTACCTCGATAAACTTAAAAAAAAGATGCAAAAAAAGTGCTTGATAAGATACAACATTTATTTATGATTAAAACACTTAATAAAATATTTATAGAAGGAAAGTAGCTTAACATAATAAAATCCATATATCACAAACCCTCAGCTAACATCATACTCAATAGTGAAAAACAAAAGGTTTTCCTCTAAGATCAGGAACAAAACAAGGATGCCCACTCTCACCACTGTTATACAACATAGTACTGAAAGTCCTATCCAGAGCAATCAGGCAAGAAAAAGAAATAAAAGATATTGAAATTGGAAATGAAGAAGTAAAACTGTCACTATTTGCAGGTGGCATGATTCCATATTGGAAAAACCCTAAAGACTCTACCCCAAAACTATTAGAAACAATAAACAAGTACAGTGAAGATGCAAGATATGAAATCAATATACAAAAATCTGTTGCATTTTTATATATTAACAACAAAATATCAGAAAGATTAATGAAGAAAACAATCCTATTCATAATCGCAACAAAACATAAAATATCTAGGAATAAATATAACAAAGGAGGTGAAAGTCCTGTACTCTGACAACTAAAAGACATCGTTGAAATAAATTGAAGACACAAAGAAATGGAAAGATATTCCATGTTCATGGATTGGAAGTGTTAAAATTGTTAAAATGGCCATATTACCTTAAACAATACACAGATTTAATGTAATCCCTTTCAAAATACGAATGGCATTTTTTTCACAGAAAAAGAACAAAAAGTCCTCAAATTCACATGGAACTACAAAAGACCCTGAATAGCCAAAGCAATCTCGATAAAAACAAAAACAAAAACAGAAAAGCCAGATGTATCATGCTCCCTCACTTCAAACTATAGTGCAGAGTTACAGTAATCAAAATAGTATGTTATTGCCCTCCAAACAGATACAGAGACCAATGGAAGAGAACTGAGAGCTTAGAGATAAACCCACACATATGTGGACAACTCATTTTTGACATAGGAGCCTAAAACATACAGTGGAGAAAAGAAATTTTCCTCAGTAAATGGTATTGAGAAAACTAGAAAGACAGCCACATGCAAATGAATGAAACTAGACTAACTGACACCATACACAAAAATTAACTCAAAATAAATTATGAATTGAATATAAGACCTTAAACAATAAAATACAGAGAAAAAAACATAGGCACTAAATTTATGGACCTTGGTCTTATAGAAGTCTTTGTGAACTTGACTCCAGAGCAAGGGAAGTAAAAGCAAAACTAAATAAACGAGACTACATCAAACTAAAAAGCTTCTGCACAGCAAAAGAAACCATCAATAAAACAAAAAAGCAATCAATTGAATGGGAGAAGATATTTGCAAATGATGCCTCAGAGAAGGGGCTAATATTGAAAATATATAAAGAACTCATACAACCCAACTACAAAAATACAAACAATCTGATCAAAAAATGGGCAGAGAACCTGAATAGAAAAATTTCTAAGGAAGACAGACAGGTGACCAACAGACATATGAAAAGAAGCTTAACATTACTAGTTATAAGGGAAATGCAAATCAAAACTACAATGAGATACCACCTTCTACCCATTAAAGTTAATGGCTATTATGAATAAGACAAGAAATAACTAGTATCAGAGAGGATGAGGAGAGAAAAGAACCCTTATACACTGTTGGTGGGAATGTAAATTGGTGCAGCTACTATGGAAAACAGTGATAAGTTTGCTCAAAAAATTAAGAGTAGAACCACCATAAAACCCAGCAATCCCTCTTTTAGGTATCTACCCCAAAATTTTGAAAATACTATTCATAAAGATATATGTGCCCTTATATTCATTGCAGAATTATTTGTAATAACCAAGACATGGAAACAACCTAAGCGTCCTTGATAAATGATTGAATAGAGAAGAAATGGTACATATATACAATGGAATGCTACTTAGCCATAAGAATGATGAAATCTTGCTATTTGCAAAAACATGGATAGATCTTGAGAGCATTATACTAAGTGAAGTAAGTCAAATGGCAAGGACAAGAACTGTATGATTTCACTCATGTGGGACATAAAACAAAAAGCAACAAATGAACAAAACAAACCAACTGACAAAAAACTAAACTCATAGGTATGGACAACAGAATGGTGGTTACCAGAAGGGAAGAGGTGAGGTGGGAAGAGGATGAAGAGAGTAGAGGGGGTCAAACACAAGGTGATGGAAGGAAACTAGACTTTATGTGGTGAGCACATAATAGAGTATACAGATATCGTATTATAAAGTTTTATACTTGAAATTTCTATAATGTTAACCAATGCTATTCAATAAATTTAATTTAAAAAACTAAATGAAAAAAAAATAAAAATGAGAAATCATTTACCACCCAGGGAGAATCCCTGTGAAGATGTTGGTGCATGTCCTCCTAGTCCTCGTGTCAAATTGAAACCCTACACAAAATTTAGTTATTTTGCAGCAGTTCTGTGAGGTCAATGGGAGTAGAAAATGTCGTTTAGTGGGTTGAGAAGCATTATCTGGGTCTCAGGGTAAAGGTGAAAGGTGAGATGTGTGCTGTGAGGTAGTAATGTGGATATTCAACTTTGGGGGATACAAAATCTTTCATTCGAAAGCTAATCTTCCCAGAAGACTTGCTAATGTGCAGATTGTGACGCAGTGGTCTTGGTGGGCCTGAGGTTGTGCATGGCTAACCAGTCCCACAGGAGGCCCACGCTGCTGGTCTGGGGACCTCATCTGAGTACCAGGGACTAAGAAGAATTGAGAAAATCCAGCTGAACTGTGCTGTAGACCCCTGTGGTGCTGTGGTATGAGATGGAGAGAGGTTCATATCTATTTAACTGTCTGCTTTATCCCCTTTCACACAGAATTTGCAAAACTATGTCTTATTATAAAAATTATTCCATAGAGGAATTTAATGGTTTTCAAACTAAAATACTGGATCTCTGGGAAGCCCCTTCATTGTCAAGGATAAATACAGCAAGCGTGTTGCTCACCCTGAGGCATCTTCTCAGCTTCTGGGAACATCCCCCTGACCCCATGCTTTCCTGTTTTTTGTGAGGAGTGCGCTTGTGCCTCAGGCTGGTGGGCAGAACCAGCCTCTCACCTCAGGCCTGCAGTTAGCCCCTACTCTGCAGGGAGGAAGTAGTGCAGGCGAAAGACCTCCGGAGGGGCGGCACCACAGGGCGGCTTTAAAAACAGGGCTTAAATGTCTTTTTCTCCATTAAAATATGTTTTCCTAGAGAACATAATTATGCTGTCAAAATACTCCAAGTAGCTTGATAATGAGATGAAGAGTACCACAAAATAGAATGAAGGAGCTGGTTTTATCTTTTAAAAAATCTGGAAAATTCAAAATGGCTTAAATGTACAGCTTTGAACAGCTCATAAGCCTGGGAAGTTAGAGCTGTTTTATTATGAATATTACTTCCCGTTAGTGAACTCAGCAGCTCTCTTCATCGTGGTGGCACTTGTGGTTTTGAGGTAGGAGTTGCACTAGGGATCCCCTACTCTACCCCCCAGCCAGGGCAGTCAAAAAGGTTAATAGCTGGACTCGGTTTGTGTCACTATTGCATCAGGTGTGGCTTAACCAACTGCCAGATATGGCCCAATGGTGAGGCCGCTTGTGGTCTGAAACATCTTGCTGAGGCTTGGAAGGGCCAGGGAATAGGAATTCCCCAACACAGACATGCACAGAGGAATAACGACTGTGACCTAGAATTTAGCTTTTCTTCATTATATTGATGCAGGACAGGGCAAATTTCTCTGAGTTGGTGGGAAGACCAAGCTCTGCACCGAGAGAAGAGGATGCTTTGGTGGAGAGTATAGAAAGAATTCAACACACACGCCAAAGTTAGAGTGAAAAGGAAAGTTTATTAGAAAAAGGATAACACTCCACAGTGTGGTCTCTTCTCAGAGGCAGAGAGTGAGAGGGACAGTGAGACAGACATGGAAAGAGAGTGAGTAGGGAGTGTTCAGGGAATTCAGTTTATATATCATTCTTTAGTTCCCATTTCCTTTGATATGGACATATGGTGAGAAAGGGGAAGAGTAAGTAGCCTGAAAAGGTAAGAATATGCTGAATGAAAGGCTGCTGGCAATTTCCAGCCTTTAATCCTTAGATCGCCCTTGGTTTTAGCCATAGGGAATGACTCTTAGTTCCTGTTTCCCCTTCACATGTATGGAGAATGGGTTGTTAGTAATCCAGCAGAAATTTTCCTTTGTTCAGAAGGTGTCCTGGACTGGCTGCAAGGCTGATCAGCATATTGCAGTCTATGAATGTAGCTTGATTAACATTTTTAATTCTCTTGCCTCCTCTCTACATTAGTATGATCATTATAAAAATTTACATTGAGATTCCCGGCCCCCCTCCTCTGGTGAGCAAATGCAATGTATTATGGGGATGCGCATGCTCAAAATTTCAAATGTTATATGAGGTTCCCCTGTCAATCAAGGCCATAAAGGGGCAGCTAGGAAAGAAAGGGAGGTTGGAAGCTCCAGCAGGTAGGGTAAAAGAACCTAAGGCAAAAGTCTTCAGTTGACTGCTCTTGGCAGCCTGCTCTCCCATTTGAGAGTGTACTTTTACTTTCAATAAAGCTAGCTTGCCTGCAATTACTGTGCGTCTGCCTTCAATTAATCGTTCCCAGATGCAAAGAACAGAGGTCTAGGAACTCCAGGACTCCCCAGAACCGGTAACAGTTTGACAGCCTTTTCTCTTGTGATTTGATGGTGACATTTTTGGCCTGGATGGGGTCGAGCAGCCTTCACAGCCCCAGCTTCCAACTGGGTTTTGAAGACAGCCATACCTGGATTTGAATCCAGGCTTCTTCGTTCTCTGGCGGGGCGACATGAGGCAACCTGCGTGTCACCACCGAGAAACCCTGGTGTTCTTACATGTAGATGAGGACTTGCAAAGTTGGTGCTGGGTGCACTGAATGGGGACTTTAGTGTATAAAGTGTCTGAAGCCAGGCCAGTGAACACAAGGGTGGAGGTGTGGTAGCTGATTACCCAGGATCTGCAGACTTCAGAGTCATTGTGATCCCAACCCGATGTTTTACTTGTCTGCTGCAGAAAGGGTCGTGGAGGCCGAGACTTGTGACTTACCCAGGACCTTGCAGACCCTGAACTGGGGGAATGTGAAAAGCTCCTCTTGATGATTGTGTTAGGGGAGATTTTGTTCCTGCCAATGGCAATTGAGGGAACAGAGGTGGCATCCTACACAGATCTTTCTGGATCCTTTAGTTGTTCTTGCTTATCAGTTCCTAATGTGTGTACCTGCAATGTTTATCATACTTTCGATAAACAAGAAATTCATGAATGCGCCCTTCCAGCTTTCTTAGCACAGTCAACCCTCTTGCTTCCTTTATACACACTGTAGACAGTGTTCTGGAAACGTCTCAATATTGAGAGAATGCTGAACCATTACACTGAGGACTTCTACTTTTTCTGGTCCTCACCCAGGGCCTTCGTTTTTAGAATTTTGTTTCTTGTTCATAACTTGCAGGACAGCCTTGGCTCCAGGGAAGAGGGACCAACCACTCTGTAGGGATTGCAAACTTAAACGGAGGTTTTTATTCTTTATAACTAGTATTAATTTTTAAGATTATGAAATATTTCAAATGTACAGGAAACATTACTATAAGCATTACCATACCCTTGACACTCAGATTCAACTGATGTTCATCATTTACCCTATTTGATTCAAAATAAAAATATTGTTAAAGAAACAAAACATGTACAGCTGAGAGCCATTTCAGTGTATTCCTCGTTCCGCATATCCTTCATTTCATGTGCCCCTCGTTTCACGTACTCCTTGTTCTGCATACCCCTGGTTCTGCGTATCCCTCTGCAACTGGGCACAGCTATTTGGAATCGGGCATTCAGCGTACTTTCTGGTGTTTAAAGTTTATGTAGAGAATATTATGCTGTCCATAATCTGCAACTTGTCCTTTCACTCAATATTTAATTTTCAGAACTATCTATATTCATACGTGTAACTCTAGTTCCTTAGGTTAGCAGCCACAGAGGATCCCATTGTGTGACTATGTGATGGTTTATTCCCCAATCGCGTGTGTTTCATTATCCATTTTCGTAATCGGAACTCTGAGATCTTTGTGTACAGAGGTGAAATTCTCTAGGGCATTGCTGGCAAGCAGAATTTCTGCTCAAAGGAATGGAGAACTTGTAGCTCAGAGTACAAAAAGTAGTGTACTAGTTACTATTCCCACCAGCAAGAATTCCCTTAGCTCCACATGCCTGCCAGTTCTTGAGATTTTCATATTTAAAATATTTCCCCCCCAATATTGTTGGTGTGGTTGGTGTAACCCCATGTGGTTGTATTTTATATTTTGCATTTCTCTGATTAGTAATTAAGTTAAGCTCCTTTTAATGTATTTACTGACCATTGGGTTTCCTCTTCAGTGAATGTAAATTTTTGTCTTTTTCTCCTAGGTTGGTTTTTTTCCTTCATATTTTGCTATTAGTTTTGTATGTATTGTGGCTTCGAATTCCTTTTTAGAGTATATTTCACAAACCTTCTAGTGTGAGAACTATCTTCCTTACCTCTGTATAGCATCTGTCGATGGATAGTTTTAAGTATCAACAGCAAGTATACCAGTCTACAGTCTTGTGTCCTAAGTAATGACTTGTACTCTATAGTTATGAAGGTATGTTCTTAGGTTGACTCTTAAAATCTTTATGGTGTCACATTCCATGCAGGTCTTTGTCTGGAACTGGTGTTGTGTGCATATGAGATGATGATCTATTTTCACTCTTTTCCATGGCTCTCATCAACTGCTCAGGGCTTCTTCCTCAAGTCTTTTTGTATATGTCATTATTAGGTTGAACAGGTGTCTTTCTATTCCTCTTTTGCTGAGTGTTTTTTTTTAATTGATGATCTCTCCACAGTTCAATATATATATATATGCCTTATAGCTAAATAGTATACCTGAAGCTTACTGGATTTTGTTAACCAATGTCACCATAATAAAAATAAATAAAATAAATAAATTGATGATCTCTCTCTTTTTTTCTTTTTCATTTTCTATTGTGGTAAATATACATATACATTACATAAAATTTACCATCTTAACCATTTTTAAGTGTACAGTTTCAGTGGTATTAAGTACATTCATATTGTTGTACAACCATCACCACCATTGATCTCCAGAGCTCTTTTCATCTCGTAAACAGCAACTAGTAAACAGCAACTCCCCATTCCCTCTTACCCTGCAGTCCCTGGCAACCACTATTTTGCTTTTTGCCTCTGATTTTGACTACTCTAAGTATCTTATTTTAACTATTATGTGCTAAACTACATTCTACAATTTTAAATCAACTTTGCATTTCTGAGATGAACCCCACTTAATCATGGTATCAGTTTTTAAGTGCTCCATTCAAATTCCTAAGTTTTGTGTAGGACTTTGAATTTATGTTTGTAAGCAAACTTGCCTTATAAGTTATTTGAGTTTGTTATCAAGGTTTTACCATTTTTGGAACAAGCTCTTCTTACATGCTCTGGAGAGACTTTGTAATTCAGAGATCTGTCATCTGACTTATTACCTGATCTGTCACCCGACAGTAAAACCATCTGGGCCTGCTGTTTTTTGTGTGGGAATAGTTCAACTTCTTCTTCAATTTATTTAATTGTTATGAGAAAATCTAGACCATCATTCTTAAATAATGAAAAATGCCCAATCCCCAGTTATCGCTTGAATTTTCACAGTGAACACATCCATGTAACCATCATCCAGATCAGTTTCACCATAGCCTCTCGTGTTCCTGCCTATGTGTGGGTATTTTATCAAATGCTCATCTGCACTGATTGAAATGGTCATTTTTTTCTCCTTTATTTTACTAACGTGGTGAAACACAATAAGTGATTTTCAAATGATAGGTCAACCTTGCATTTCTGGAATAAACCCAACTTGAACATTCTATTACTTTTAACGATATTGTTGGGTTTTACTTGCTAACATTATCTTTAAGGTATTTGCATCTATGCTCATGAACAAGATTAACTTCTAATTTTCCATTCTTAAAATGTCTTTTCCAGGTTTAGGAATCAAAATTATATGGCCTCATAAAATAAATTGCTCCATGCATCTCTGTGTTAGTTTGTTGCCTTTCAACGGCAGAGAATTGACTAATAGTGGTTTAAAAAGCCACATAATTATTTCACATTATAAGAAGTAGGGAATGAACTGGTGCTAAGGCTAATTCAGGGGCCCATCATTGTCATCTGGGACCTAGGCTCTGTCCATCTTTCCTCTCTGTTGCTCTCAGCTTGTTGGCTTTTTGTTTTCAGGCTTGTTGCCTCATGGTTGGCAGATGGCTGCCTCAGCTCCAGGCTTTGTTTTCCCATACTGTCTCCCTACATTATCATGTTCAAAGGCAAAGAGCAAGTGGACAGACAGCCTGGGAGATGAGATAGGTAGGTAAGTATACAGACATGTATTATAAAGGAAAAATATCTTCCTCCAAAGTCCATTGAAGATTTCTTCCAAGGTCTCAGTAGTCCAAACTGGGTCATATGCCTGCATATGAACCAAGCACTACAAAAGCAATTGGGCTCCTAAGTCTGGCTTAGACCAGTTATGCTCCTCCTCACTGCCCCTTCCCCACTAGGTTTGGCTACTGTTTTCTAAACATAAGAGAGATTTGTTGGCTAGATAAAGGAGAAATGTCTGTCAACTAGCTTTATTTGCCATACTTATGTCTAAGACATTTAGTAGGCTGATAACGGTTCATAAGGGAGACTGGCCCATGTTTTAAGACCTGATTTGTGTCTGTGACATGGGGTCCTGAAAATTGCCTGAGTTCTCAGAAATGAAGGCAGAAATGTTGTTGGTAGCATAGAAATTAGACCTATTCTGTATATAAACAAGGGACAGGGGACACAGTGCCTAAGCAGAAGCAAGCTGACAAGATTTTTTTTCTTTTAGAATGTCTCACACCTCTTAATCATGGGTCTAGGATAGAGTTCACAGCTGGTGTTAAATTTTTAAAAGTGTTAGCTTTATTTTTCACATATTTGTTAACAAGGTATAGCTGGGAAGCCGGAGACCACACGTAAGTACATGTCCATGAAGACCTGTCAACACGGAGAATATAATTAAATCCCAGTTCAATACATACAGTTGACGGCCACCTCCCTTAAAGAAAGGCCCCATTCAGTCTCCAGAGCTTTCTTTCCTCTTTTCTCATCTGTATTGGCTTCTAATGGAAATCAGGCAATTTGATGTACAGAATCAAAGAGAAAGAAACAGAAAACTCTAATGGAAGAACAACCATTTGGTTAGAGGTAATTTTAGGAGCTCTGGCTCAGTTCTACAATTTGTGGCAGGCAGGAGCTCTGGCTCAGTTATATAAGTCCTAGGAGTCAGATGGCCTGCGTTTAATTCTCAGCCCCATCACATACAACTTATCTGATCTCAGGCACTTCTGAACCCCACCCTCCTCAGCTATAAGACGGAAGTATGATGCCCAGTGTGCTCATCTCAAGTGAAGTAGTGACCACTGAGCCTGCTAAGTGTTGCTGTCTTACTAATGGCTCCAGAGCTCAGCTGCGTGTCCTTAAACACATATTGTTTATAGAGGGACGGAAGAGAGATCAGCAACTGCCAAGAGCTGGGGATAGGGTGATCCCAAAAGGGCAGCATGAGGGAGTTTTTGGGACAGTGAGTCTATTCTGAATCTTGATTGTGGTGGTGGTTCCACGACTCTATACAGTTGTCAAAACTCACTGAATTGTAACCCAAAACAATGACTTTTACTGTATATTAACTTAAAACAGAAATTAAGGAGTGAAAAAATGTGCTGTTGAGAGGCAGCAGAACTTTGGGTGAGAGTGCCCTCTGGTGGCAGACCTCCTGGGTTGAAGTCCAGGCTCCTTCACATCCCAGCTGAGTGACCTTGACAACTGCTACATGCCTTGGTTTCTTTTTCTGTAAAAGGAGGGTGATGGCCCCTAATGCATAGAGTTGAAATAAGCCTTACCTGAGTTTAGCCATACAAAGCTTGGGGAACAAGTTTGTATGTAGAACGTGCCAAGTAAGGGATTGCTATCATCACAGGCATCTCTGAACCCTAAGGTTGTATATGTGTCTTTGGGAGTAGGGAAGGAGGAGCTGATGGGTGGGATGGGTAGAAGTTTCTGGTCCCTATAAAGTGCTTTGTTGTCTGTTGGCTTTATTTGTTCATACGCACTGTAATACTAAGATCGTGGGACACTCTGGCTTTTACAAGGCATCACTCATGTCCTGAGAACGTAGCCTGAAGAGGCAGCTGTGCTGGGCTGGCCCATCTCTCCTGGGCTTGCTGATGACTACAGCCCCATTCCCCAGCCCTCAGAGGCCTCAGCCCCATGGCCCTGGAACTTTCTACATACCAACTTGGGCCTGTTTCTTGGTGTAGGTGGTGCTTTCGATATGGTGTAACTCATTTGGTGTAACTCATTTTGTTGGTCAGCAGTCACAAAGATGGAAGAACTAGGTATGGAAGGTGAGAGTCACTTTGACTTGTGAAAGAATCACTATGCTCTGTTATCCAGGTGCTGCACAGCCCAGAGGCTTGTCTTAGAAGAAAAGAAAAAATATAACCTGTTATGGTCTGTTGCCTGATGGGAGCGGTTCCTATAGATTTTCCTGGTTAAGGGGTAGAAGCTAGGTCCCCATCTTTTGGGTGGTCTGTGGTGTCCTTTTCATGTGTCTCTTTTCAGATTTACCCCCATCCCTGTGGCAGAGCAGAGGCCTTTCTTGGTCGTTCCAGGTATACTCACTCTCATCTGCCTGTATTTTGGGATGCAAGCTCTCTACCCTCTGTTTCTTCCACCAATGCATTTCCATGTGCTTTCTGTCTGCCAGAAATTTATTGAAATCTTGTGCCAGCTTGGTGATGGCTTGCTTCCAATTTTTTTTTGTATTAACAGGTTTATTCCCTTTGAAATTAGCTAGGGACCAGAGTGGTCTCCTTTAGAAGGCAAATATATGTAGGGATTGGGGAGCCTGGCAGTCGTTTACATTCTATCGAGAATGATGCAGATCAGATAGAGTGTTTTTGAAAAGACATTTTGGAGTGTGGAGAGCTAGAATGAGCCAGTCATGTCTGAAGGGACCAGTGTGAGAACAATGGGCCCTGGTGATGGGGAGAAAGAATACTGAGAGATGGGGGTGGCACCTGGTGTAGGAGCAGCAGATTAGAACTAGGATTACCATAAAGATGGGCTCTTTGGAGATGGCCCGGCAGTGGGGCTGTTGAGACAGTGTTCTAGGGTGTTCTAGGGGAACTGCTGGTTAGACATCAGTGGCTATCTTTTTCTTCTTACCAGGCCCCAAAATGATTCATAAACCAATTTTATCAGGTGGAAAGTAAAAAGCTTGGAACTTAAACAGACAAACATCAATCAGAAAGGTTCCACCCAAGCCCTTTATTCAAAAAACAAAAAGTAATAACAGTTAGACAGTTCTCATATTAGATTCTCACGGTGAGATCCTTCTCAAAGGCCTGGGAAAAGATTTGAGACACGATAGCTTTTAGGCTATCCTGAGGCAGGAATAAGGGCAGAGTGAAGAAGCAGGGAAGGAAGAGAAAGACTGTACCTGGTGGTCCCTGAGCTGGGTGGTGGGGACTCATGTTCCTCTGCCCCCACTGGGTAATGCTCTCCTTGGCATTGGCTCCAGTGCTTCCAGGCCAGGCACTGGACTGCCTCTCTCAGTTGAGCAGCATTGGCAGCACTGGTGGAGTCCAGAGTAGGAGGCCAGGGGCACACGGTGTGGGCAGGTGTTTTCAGGTGGCAGGGCTACGAGAGCTCCTGCCACGGGTGCTTAGCCAGGCTGCTGCTCAGGCCTCCCTCTTGGGACCAGATGAGGTGGGTCTGCACACTCCAGGGATCCCTTGTTTATTTCATCCATCACATGCTGTCAGTGGTCCAGGAGGGCAGCTGCTGCATAGCTTGGGCTGCCTCTGTGGGCCTGGCCCTGTTATCCACAGACTCTGTCAATGCTCCACATCTGGGGTGATCTCTGCATATAGCCCCATCCACGGGGTGCTCATTCTGTCAGGTGGCTGCTGTTTCCCCTCTTTGTTTGCCAGGAAGGAAATCAGTGGCAGGTGGTGTCTCTACTTCATTCCCTGCCTGATGTGGGCCCAGCACAGGCTCTCCTGAGCCCTGATAGCACACACTGCTCTCCGTCTCTTCCCCATGCTGGTTAAGACCCTGGATGCCCCCACAGCACTGGGCAACCTGTTGCTGTACCCAAGTGCCCTGGATCCCACCTGTCTGTATGCCAGTTCTGATACGAGGAGCAGGAGAATCTGTCATCTCACCTCAAAAACTGCTCTCAGTGAAGCAAGGGCTCTTGATGGATTTTCCTTTACTTATTTCATGATGAGCAGAAAAATCTCTAGCCCAGAACTGCCTGCCTGGCTCTTTCTCCAAATACTAGGTGGAGATCTGATCAGGGTTCCCTGAGAAATGTTACAAAACCTCACTGCGACCTCCATCCCACTTCTCCCTTTGCACTTCCGTGCTCCACTCTCTCACCTCCTCCAAACAGCATGAGCCTCCAGGAAGGAGGTCTTGGCAAGGAGTAATTGACCACCCTTCATTTTCCTGCTTGTCCCACACACTGGCTACTCACACTCTGGCTTCTCCCAGGGGGCGGTGAGCCTGAGTGAGGGGCAGCTGTCCCACTTGGGTTCTAGGAAGGGCTAGAGGAAGGTAGAACCAGGACGGAGCAGCCTGGAGAATGCATGTGGCCTTAGGATGCCCCGGTTTAGAGTGGCAGCTCAGCACAGCTCACAGTGAGCATACATCAGAGAGATGGGACTCCTTTCTGGCAGGCTAGTGCCAGCTGGAAGTTGGGGGGGATGCCAACTGAAGGGGACAAAGGGCATTGGAGCCTGGGCTGTGGATGAATTAGCAAGCCAGACATGCCCTCCTCCTCTCTGTGTGGTCCTGAGGGTGTCACACACACAGACTGGAAGGAGGTCAGCAACCAGGCATCACTTACTTGATGCCAACAACCTATTCCTAAAATAAGCCTTCCAGTCTAAGAGTACCAACAAGGAGCCTGTTCCCATTACTCTAAATGGGAAAAGTTATAGTGCATTTCTTTTCTATCCAAACCTCAAATAAGTCCCTAAAATATATCTAAAACACCACAAAAATTCTTATTTATAAGTGATAACCCTAAACACGTCCCCGCATGTAGCTGAAACATTGGATCATGCTCCCTCATTGGGATAATCTGTGGTTCTAGGATATCATACACTCAGTACATCCCTTCTTGGTCATTAGTCAACATGACTTTATGACGTCTGTGTTGCAGGAGGTGACATGCCATCCTTGGAGCCCTTAGAGCAAGCACCACCTGAAAGCAAATCACAGTTATGCTGCAGTGACTGTTGCTGTGTAAAAAATTACCACCAAACTGAGTGGCTTAAGACCACCATTCTGTTACACTGTCACAGCTTCTGAAACCCAGTGATTGGGGCAGGGCGTAGGGGCCAGCAGATGTTGTTCCATAACATCATAGTCTTGGCTTGGAGACCCCAAGTCTGGCAACTGAGGTACTTGGGGGGCTTCTTCACTTATATGTCTGGAATCTGGTCTGGGGCTTCTTCACAGCATGGTGGCTGAGCAATAGGACTTCTCATTCTGGCTCAGGGCTCTCAGAATGAGTGTCAATGAGCAAGCAAAAGCTCACTGCCTTTGAGGACCCCTCTTGGAAGTTACAAAGCATTGCTCTATCTGTTGGTTGAGGCAGTCACAAGACCCAGTACTGTTCTAGTGTTTTTAATCACAACATTTTTGGCACCAAATGTGTATGGATTTTCCCCCACACCAGTTCTTTGACACCAACTGGGTGTCCTATAATTCAATTAGACTCTGACACTATCTACCTGGAGTTAGTGCAGACCCCACAGGTTAAAGACTCAGTCCCACAAGACTGCCGTATTTCTCACTTTAGACACCCATTGCAAGTACCGGGCAATGGTACTTCTGAAAACTCTCTGAAAACTGTTATTTAGGGTTCTATGGAGGTTCCATTATGTAGGCATGGGAGGTGAGGCTGAAAGTTTCAACCCTCTAGTCATGCCTTGATCTTTCTGGTGACCAGACCCCCATCCTGAAGTGATCTAGTGGCCCCAGCCACCAGTTGCCTCATTAGCATACAAAAGACACTCTTACCACTCTGGAGATTCCAAGGGTCTTAGAAGCTTTTGTGTCAGGATCCAGGACAAAGACTATTACAATGAAAGATGCTCCCAACATCTTCATCACTCAGGAAATTTCAAGGGTTTTAGGAGCTGTGCTGGGCACTGGGAGCAGAGACCAAATATACATTTCTTATTATATCACATCACACTCAGGTTCAGAGATGAGAGGCATGGATGCCACCTCTCAGTGGAAGAGTGTCAGGGCCATACTCTAGAATAACAGGTGGGATGGAAGATAAGGTACGGCAATCTTTGGAAAATACACGTTGCCATGTGGTGATCGGCATTCTGTTCAAAATGTGTGATTTGGACATTCTACCAATTGTATTTTGAAACGTTCTTGTCCACTATTTTGTTAAAAATTGTGTATTGAAGTTTTGGGATGTAAAAATAAAATTTTCCTATGTAAATATTAGCTGAGACCCACTAGGAAGGCTATGAAAAAAGACAGACAATAAGTGTTGGTGAGGATGTGGAGAAATCAGAACCCTCATACAGTGCTGCTTGAAATGTAAAATGGTGGAGCCACTTTGGAAAATGGTTGGTTCCTCAAAAGTTACACAAAGAAAAGCTTCTGGTTAAGATGGCAGAGTAGATAAATGCTGTGCTTGCCTCCTCTTGCGACTACATCAAAATTACAACTAATCTAAAGAATAGCCATCACTGGGAGTCACCTGAAGTCTAGCTGAACAGAAGTCCTACAACTGGGGACACACAGAAGAGGCCACCTCGAGACTGGCAAGAGGAATGGAAATGTGAAACGGGCTGGTCCCACATCTGAGTGTGGCAGCTGAGAATTGGGAGAAATATCTTGGCTGTGAAGATCCCTCTGGAAGAGTGAGGGGTCCCAACCCCACACTGTGTTCTCCAGCCCGGGGTTCCAGTGCAGGGAAGAGAAATCCCATAAATTCTGGCTGTGAAAACCAGCAGAGATTGTGGCAGAGTGAGGTGGATGGCTGCGAGAGTCACAAATTTTCCTCTTAAAGGGGCCATATGTGGAATTACTTGATGATGGACTCACTTGCTCTGAACTCCGGTGCTGAGATAGCAGCTGAGCTCCAGTGTGGGACGCCGAGGATTTGTGGAGAAGAACTGAGTCGTCTGGCTTCAGGGTGAGGGCTGAAGGGGCAGCTTTCTCTCAGACAGAAGTGCTAGCAGAAGCCATTTTTCTTTTGTTGAGCCCTCCCCTGCCCGGCTTGCAGACCCAGGCTGCTGACATATCTGAATCTCCATCAACATAGCTAACACTGGTCACCCTGCACAGGTCACTCCCTGAGACCTTGCCCCTCCCAATGGGCAGACCCACCCAAGACACTTCCAGTGGTTTTTCCATACAAGCTATCTGTCTTGGCTCATGCTACAGACTTTCCTAAAACCTCTCAAAGTTTCACAAAACCTAAGCAAATAGCATCTGGCCTCAGCATGCCCATACCTCTTGCTGAGCAAGCCCAAGCCTGGCACTAGCGGCAGCTGGTCTCAGTTTGTGGATTGGCCTCTCGAGGCACTTTCAAGTTCAGTGTGGGTGGTGGCAATCTGTAGCTTGCTTGGTGGCTCATGCCAGGTGGCCCTGGGTAGAGCACAGTTTGCAGCCGAACTTGGCCTGTGGTAGAGCCTCTCTCAGGAGGCTTGTACTCACAGTGGCCAGCTTTGGTCTGAGATGGCACCACTTGGTGTCACATATGAGGATGACACACCCAAATGGCAGACTGGGCAGGCACTAGAGCCCTGCTAAAGTGAATCTTGGTCTATAGAGTCAGCCCCCTATACAGCAGCTCCTCCACCGGTCACTGCCAGTCATCACAACCAATCATCCTGAGGGTCAATCCCTCCCGTTGATGAGCAAACAGCAACCAAGATTCAAGTGCAACAGGAGGGCACACACAAACCATACAAGGGATATACCTGGAGCACCCAGCTCCAGTAGCCAGGGAAGACTGTGCCACTGGGACTCACGGCACAACTGCTATATATAAGGCCACCTACTAAGAGCAGGAAACATAGTAGCCCTACCTAATACATAGAAACAAACACAAGGAGTAAAGAAACATGTCCCAAATAAAAGAACAGAACAGAGCTCCAGAAAAATGACTAAACAAAATGCAGACAAGTAATCTACCAGATGCAGGGTTCAAAACACTGGTTATAAGGAGTAATTAATAGCAGATTAGATGAGGTGGAGGATCACATCAGTGATTTAAACGATAAGGTAGCAGAAAACATCCAATCAGAACAGCAATAAGAAAAAAGAATCCAAAAAAAATTAAGATTGTTTAAGGGGCCTCTGGAACAACATCATGCACACTAACATTCACATCATAGGAGTGCCAGAAAAAGAAGAGAGCAAGGAATTGAAAACCTATCTCAAGAAAACCTATCTCAAGTTTCAAGACTGAAAACTTCCCTAACCTGGTGAAGGAAATAGATGTACAAGCCCAGGAAGTGCAGAGTCCCAAAGCAGATGAACCCAAAGAGGCCCATACCAAGACACATAATTAAAATGCAAAATGCTAAAGACAAAGAGGGAATCTTAAAAGCAGCAAGAGAAAAGCAGTTAGTTACTTACAAGGGAGCTCCCCTAAGACAGTCAGCTGATTTCTCAATAGAAACTTTGAAATTCAGAAAGAATTGGCACGAAATATTCAATGTGATGAAAAGCAAGGATCTACAACCAAGATTACTCTACCCAGCAAAGCTATCATTTAGAATCAAAGGACAAATAAAGAGCTTCCCAGACAAGAAAAAGCTAAAAGAGTTTGTCATGATCAGGCCAGCATTACAGGAAATATTAGAGGGACTTCTTTAAGAAAAAGGAGAAAAAAGAAAAAAAGAAAAAAAATATGAATAATAAAATGGCAATAATTACTCTAACACAAGTGCTCTAGGCCAGGAACCTGTACCTGGGATATTCCAGGAAAACCACCAGGGAGGACCAGAGGGGTGTGACATGCCTTTATTACTCACGGCACGGAGAAGCTTCAGCAGTGGCTGGTTGGAGCTTCAAGAAAAGGCCTCAGGTCAAAGGTAAGCGATGTTTTTATGCTCACAAGCAGAGGGAGAGGTAATCTCACTGGAGGAGCAGCCTCCTTCTCAGGTGGGTGGGAGCAAGATGTGCTGCTGGTTACAGGAGTAGATAACGTCCATGGGAGCAGCAGAAACATCCTTGGAAGCAAGC
>NW_006442489.1:766590-776887 GCF_000325575.1 Pteropus alecto
ACAGCCAGTTGTCTTCTGAGTATGTGGAGTGGCTATGTTCTGAATTAACACCACAACTACATATCTAGAGACAATTACTTTAAATGTAGATAGGTTAAATGCTCCAATCAAAAGATAGGGTGGCTGAATGGATAAAAAAACCAAGACTCTTACATATGCTGCCTGCAAGAGACTCACTTCAGATTGAAAGACACAGACAAAAGTAAAGGGATGAAAAAAAGATGTTTCATGGAGATGAAAATAAACAACAACAACAACAACAACAACAACAACAACAACAAAAGCTGGGGTAGCAATACTTATACCAGACAAAATAGACCTTAAAACAAAGGTTATAACAAAAGACAAAGAAGAACCCAGTTATCCTACTTTTGGGTCTTTATCTGAAGAAACCTAAAACACTATTTTGAAGGGACATGTGACTCCATATGTTCATTGCGGTATTATTTACAGTAGCAAAGATATGGAGGCAAACTGGGTGTCCATCAATGGATGAATGGATATATACACAATGGAACATTAGTCAGCCATAAAAAAAGAATGAAATCTTGCCATCTCTGACAACATAGATGAACCTAGAGTTTATTGTGCTGAGTCAAAGACAAATGTCTTATGTGAAATCTAGAGAATAGGATAAACAAACAACAGAAACAAGCTCATAGATACAGAGAGTGATTTGATAGTTGTCAGATTGGGGGCTGGGGATGGGTGAAGGGGGGAAGAGATTAAGAGGTACAAATTGGTAGTTACAAAATAGTCATGGTGATGTAAATTATAGCATGGGGAATATAGTCAGTAGTATAATAATTATGTATGGTATCAGAGGGTACTGGATTTATTATTGGGATGATCACTTCATAAATTATATAAATGTCTAATCACTATGTTGTACACCTGAAACTATATAATACTGTCATCTATAATTGAAAAAATTAAAAACGTAAAAATTAAAAATAATTTATACATAAAGTTACCATGTAATGCAGCAATTCCGCTCCTAGGTATGTATATGCTTAAGAGAACTGAAAATATAAGTTCACACAAAAACTTGTACACAAATGTTAGTAGCAACGTTATTTATGATGTTCGAAAAGCAGAGACAATCCAGTGTCCATCAACAATGGATGGATAAACAAAATGTGGGGTATCCATGCAATCGAATATTATTCAGCTATTAGAAAAAAGGAACAAAGTGCTGATTTATGTTACAACATGGATGAATCTTGAAAACCTTATGCTAAATGAAATAAGCCAGACACAAAGGGCTACATATTGTATGATTTCTTTAACATGCAAATCCGTAAAGTGGATTACTAGTTTCCCTGCAATGGGCAGATAGAGAATGGAGAGTGACTGCTAATGGGCTTGGAAATTCTTTTGGAGTGATGAAAATGTTATGGCATTAGACAGTTACACAATGTCATGAATATACCAAAACCCACTGAACTGTAAATTTTAAAAGGGTGAATTTCACGGTATGTAAATTAAATCTCAATAAAAATTATTTCAGAAAGAATATTTTAAAATATCAGATGAGAGACACGAACTGAGTATAGAGTCAAGTGCCTTTTTACTAGGGGGATGTAGCTGGGGAGACGTTATACAGGTATAGCTGCAAAGTGGTTCAGGCTCCGCCACTGCCCAGCCCTCAGGCAGGCCTCTTTGAAGGAGGATGAGTAGGAGATGCAGCTTACACTGGCAGTCCAAGCTGACCTTCTACCCAAAACCAAATATGCATCTTGGGACCAGTTTGCTCAGCCAGGCCTGATGGGTGGGGTGGAGGAGAGAGATGAAATGAACAGAAGCAGAAGTGAAAGCTCAGGGCCCTGCAAGAATGGTGATTTTGAAGGCTCAGTGACCCTGCCAGCTAGTAAATAGGGCCCAATGAATGTCCGACTCCTCTACTGTGTGGGTGTTTAGGGGGTGGTGGGTGCTAGGTGGAATCAGGGGGTGTACAGCATTAGGGAAACCCTGGAGTCAGGTGAGACTCATGCTAGGCAGAGATGAACAAAGCTGTTTCAGGGCCTCAGTCTGGCCATAGACACTATTCCTTGTAAGGACAGCGTAGACAAGGTGTCAGTGAGATGTCAGCACCCCAGAGAGTGGCCTGAAGTTGAGGGTAGATTTTCTTACCCAAAGGGGTGTGGTCATGTTGGGAAGGGGTACCATGTTGATGTAGGGGATGGATTGGCTGCCACGAGGTGGGGAGAAAGGGGTTACTGCAAATCTGAGGACATGCTCTGTGGTAGTCGGTAACATAGGGCCCCCAATGAATCAAGCTTGCTGGTATATAAGACTTTGTGTAGCCCCCCGCCCTGTGACTTTCTTTAACCAACAAAATGCAGAGCAAGTGACACTGGTGCTAGTTCCAGGCCTAAGCCATGAGGAGGCCAGGCAGCTTCTGCTTTTGCCCTTTTGGGAGCCCTGAGTCTAGTGGAAAGAATGAGGACCAGCTGTTCTAGCATCCAGCTGGGCTCAGGCTCCAGCTGACCTTTCAGCTAAATGCAGCCACATAAGTGACCAGCAAGAGAGCCCAAGCTCAGCTTGCAGAATCATGAGCAATTAAACCATTGTTTTAAGTCGCTGAGTTTTGGGATTGCTGAAATTGTGTGTTCCAGGCCTGTTCCATCTGATTCCTGACTGGTGGGCAGAGGTAGCTGGTCTTCCTCCTGCTTTGGACTGGACTGGCCCCAACCCTGGGAAGAGGTGATGCCGCAGGTGGAGAGAATCAGTGAGAGGCTGGCAGGCAGGGTGCCAGCACAAGCTACCTGAGCTCAAACTGCATCTCTAGGACAGGGCTGCTCTGTCCATGATGTTCAGGGCAGGCACAGCTTCCAGCTCATTCTAATCTGCCCACAGTCCAGCTGACTCCTTGAAACTCAGCTGACTTTTTTCCCAGAATGAGGTTTAATCTGCAGAGTCATCCTAAGTGCAGCTCAAATGCTACTTGTCATAAAGCCTGGTATGCATCGCCCTGTTCCCCACTGAACTGGCACCAAGCACAGCTTCTGACACAAGTGGGTTCAAATACCAGCAACATGGATGAGTGGCCGAGGAGGTACCTTCTTTAGTGGCTTCAGTGGCTGGATCCCTCTATAGCTCTTACCACAGATCCTGAATTCTTCATGTTTACACTGCATGCATCAGGAAGCTAGGACCAGATCTTTCCTGCCCTCAGGTCTGGAAGGGTGCCTTGCACACAGGAGGTATGAAGAAGTAAAGATGGTAGACCAGGCTCAGGGCAGAGAATGGGGAGCCCTAGCTTCTGCAGGAAACTGAAGGGCCATAGACACTTCTCTTGGAGGCAGGCACAGCATGAGAATGGGCAAGACGGAGCTGACAAAGGAAAGCAACCTTCATCTCTGGCAGGCACAGACTCCCATGTCTGCTCTGTGTCAATGATTCTGAGTCATTTAAAATTTAGCTATTGTGACCAAGGCACACATATAATCTCACTTGTCAATGTCTCTCTCCATCTTCTCTTCCAACAATGAAGCAGGACGGGAGGAGAGGACTATCAAGAAAGATGAGTAATGACTTCAGGTACAAGAAGGGCCTTTGTAGGGTGTGGAGCCCTTACTGCAGAGCTTGTTTTACTTCTTGCTATTTAGTTTCTTGTTATCCTTGAACTCCATCTATCCTCCTTCCTCCTTCACTGTCTCCAGTCCCACCTCCCCACATAGTTTCCCTCTGATGAAAGCAAGTGAGATATGCACAGGTGTTTTGTGTATTCATGTGTTATTGATGTGCACATATGGATGAGTACTACGCATATTCTATTTCTTACCTTTGCTCTTGACAGAATGTTTTTTGAACCTATCCACAGTACTGCCTGGGCATCTGACATCATTTTTTACAGCTGTTTAGTATTTCTAGGTGCATTTAAGACATTCCGTTGACCCCTCCCCTTGGTGATGGTACCAGCTGCCCTGAATTCTATCATGATGCCCCCAGAAGCATCTCTCTATGTGTTTCCTCAAGGACTCCTAGGAGTAAAGTCTGGTTCATCCCCACCTTTTCCTTCCAGATTGATCACTAAGTATTTTATATTTTTTGTTGCTTGTATGGGTTATATTTTCCTGCCTTGTTACATGCTTTGTAATTTTTGATTGGATGTCATATGTTGCAAATTTTACCTTGTTGGATGCTGGACATTTTTGTATTTCTATAGATGTTTTTGAGCTCTGAATGCCATTAAGTTACTTGAAAAGAGTTTGATCCATTTAGTTCTTACTCTCAGAGATTATTAGGGAAAAGAAGAAGGCCTTTATTTTCAAGCTGATGTTCCCATGAATGAGGTCAGACTTCTTGGAGCACTCCACCCAGTTCCTGTGACTGATGGGGTTTTGCAAAGTGGCTGGTGGGAGGAGGCCTGCTACTGGCCCATGCGAGCCCCTGTAATGCCCTCTTGTCCTTTTGAGCAGGTCTTTCCAGGCCTCAGGTGGTGTCCCCACACACACGGGCTCAGCCATTCTCACCTGAAGACTGGGGCCCCTACAGGTCTCCCAGCATTTTCTGCTTCTCTCCTCATTGAGCTCTGTGCCCTCACTGCACTGTTCATCTTCCCCTGCACCATGCTTGGACACGATCCTGGCAGTCAGCTCCTGTTTCACATTACAGATATTATGTCTTTTGCTGCCTGTTGCCCGAATCTTGAAAATAGTTATTTTGTATATTCAATCCTGTATTTTGGTCATTTCAGGTATGTGCGAGTGCGTGTGGGGATATAAAATCAGATCCCTGTTACTCCATCTTGGCCAGAGTTTTAAAATGTGCTTTTCTCTGGTTACTAGGGAGTTTGAGAGCTTCCATGTATTTGCTAACCTAAAGGTTCTCATTCTGTGAACTGCCTGTTTATATTCTTTGCCTGTTTTCCTATTATGTTTCCTGTCTTTTTTCTTATTTGTATGAGTTCTCGCAGCCAGAAGGACTTTGCTTTCTAAACATTAAGAAATACCTCAAAGTCTTAGTGAATATATGAATGAATTAATGAATTGCAAATGCTATGCAGAAATACATACATAGATCAAAAGTACACATTATAGAGCCCAAGGCATACCCACAGACACACAAGGTCTAGATAAATGGTAAATTTGACAACACGATTCATTGTCAGTTTAAGATGTTACAAATGTCTCCTTACAATTTGTCATCTCCCTCTTAATTTTGTGTATGGTGCTTTGTTGAACCAAAATACTTCATTTTGGTGTATACAAATCTATCTAGGTCTTGCCTTTTATTATTCTTTAAGGATTATGCCATTTTTCTACATTTTCTTTGATTTGATTTGTAATTTTACTGTTCCTATTTAAGTATTTAATTCATCTGAAGTCTATGTTCATGAAATAAGGTAGATCTCTAGTTTCTTTTACTCTCGATACTGTGCCAGTTTTTCTAATCTAGTTTGTCACTTATTTATTGTTTTGTGTTGTCAAATTTACCATTTAACAATACCAAATTCTTTGGTATATAAAAATCTCACTCTATGAAAAAAACTGAGCAGAAAAGATGAGAGGGTTCCTGTTGATGCTAACAGCTTATTCTGTACTCAAGAGCAGCTCTTGACTCCACACATTATGTGGAGTCCATTGACACCTGGCCAGGGCACGTCGGGTAAGCATGAGGCCTGATTTGGGGCTGGTGGTGTCTGCCTCAAAAAGAAAGAAGGAAGAGGACAGAAATCATTGGGACCATAAGACGAGTGAGGAGATATGGGGCATGTGTGTGGGAACTGTCACACTCATTCCGACATGGCTGATGAATGGAGCATGTTGAAGGCTTCTACGTAGCACTAACCTTTCCAAGATGAAGATGGAGCCACTGTGGAAGAAACTGAAGGTAGTGAAGTGGTTGGAGCTAAGTCTTTCTGCTTTCTGAGTTTGTCCCCAGCCTGAGTCTCTAGTCCTCTTCTGTCCTTACCCCACAGCCAATTTCCTTTCCTAGAGGTAACTTCTGTTTATGAGATATCTTTCAATCTGTCTTCTCTCCCAACATCCCTTTCCAAGTAATGAACATAAGATTATTCTGCAATTTGCCTTTTTTCACTTACCAACACACACTGTTTAAGTCTTCATGTTTGTACCAGGATCAATAACAATCTTTAAAAAGCAGCTTTATTGAAGTATAATTGATATACAATAAACTGTTCATGTTTAAGATATACGATTTTATTGTTTTACTATCTTAACCATTTTTAAGTATACAGGTAAGGTACAGGTTAAGTGTACAGGTAATTTCTTCTTTTGTCTTTATTATTTTCTTCCTTCTATTTTTTTTTGCATTTATCCATTTTTCTGAACTTCATAAGTTTGATGTTTAGCTAATACTTTCCTAAAAATTTAAGGTATAGACTTTCTTATAAGTGTCATTTTGTTGGCGTAATGCAAGACTTGCTGTGCAGTATTTTTGTTATTGCTCAGTTCAAAATGACTTGTCATGTCCTTAATTTTGTCTTTTTTTAAAAAAAAATTTAGTTTCAAGTATACAGTACATTGATTAGACATCTATATAGTTCATAAAATGATCCCCCCATCTGCACCCTCTCTCCCCTCACCCTCCACCTAGCCAACGTATTAATGCTAACTCAATTCCATGTGCCATGCTCCCTATCCCCGTGACCATCCATTCAGCTACTAATTTGTACTTCTTTAACCCTTCACACCATTATCCCAGCCCCCCAAACCCCTGTCCCCTCTGTCCAACACCAAATTGTCCACTATATTTGTGAGTCTGTTTTTTGATTAGTTTGTTCTTTTTATTCCTTAGATTCCGCATATAAGTGAAATCATATAGTGTTTATCTTTTTCTGTCTGACTTAAATACCTTTTAGGTCCATCAAAGCAATATCTTATTCCATCCCCTTCCTTTTCATATGTTTTCTTATCCTTTGTTTTCTTATCCTTGTTTTCTTATCCATTCAGCCATTCTATCTTTTGTTTGGAGTGCTTAATTCTTTTTCATTTAAGGTACTTATTGATAGGAATGTAATTGTTACCATTCTTTATTCCTGTTTTTGATACGTGTTTCTTCTTCTTAAAGAAGTCCCTCCAACATTTCCTGTAATACGGGCTTGGTGGGGATAAATTTCTTTAGCGATTTTTGTCTGGGAAGATTTTTATCTGTCCTTCAACTCTAAATGATAACTTTGCTGGATAAAGTATCCTTGGTTGTAGATCCTGGGTCTTCATCCTGTCGAATATTTTTTGCCAAGCCCTCTGTCCTGCATAGTTTCTTTTGAGAAATCAGCTGCCAGTCTCATGGTGTTCCCTTATATGACATTATTTGTTTTTTCTCTTGCTGCTTTTAATATTCTTTCTTTGTATTTAAACTTTGGCATTTTAATTATGATGTGTCTTGGTGTGGGCCTCTTTGGATCTCTGATTTTTGGAATCCTCTGAGCTTCCTGGGGCTTTATATCCATGTCTTTCACCAGGTTAGGGAAGTTTTCCATCATTATTTCTCCAAACGGCTGTTCAACATCTTGATTTTTTTTTCAGTTATGCCAATCAGACAAATATTTGGAGCCTTAATAGTGTCCCATATCCTCTTTAAATTATTTTTATAGTCTTGGCATCTTTTTCTTGCCATTCTGATTGAGTGTTCTTGGCTTTCCTGTCCTCTAGATAGGGTATTTGATCCTCTTTATTCATTTTGTTTATTCCTTTGTTTATTCCATTTAATATACTTCTCATCTCTGATAATGTGTTCTTCACTTCAGACTGGTTCCCTTTTATAATTTCCATTTCCATTTTTATGTTTTTTTTTTTTTAAATCTCTTTGTTGAAGTTCTCACTGAATTTATCTACACTTCCCAAAAGTTCATTGAGCATCTTTATAACCAGTGTTTTGAACTCTGCATCTGTTATATTACTTGACTTCATTATATCTGGTTCTCTGTTCTGTTCTCTCATACAGTTAGTTTCTGCTTCTTTGTCTTCTCATTTTGGCTGCCTTTCCATGTCTGTTTCTATGCACTAAGCAAAGCTCTTAAGTCTCCAAGTCTTATTAGTGTGGATTTGTGAAGTAGGTGTCCAGTGGCACAGTCTTAAGAGGGGTTCAACTGCAGGCCAAATTTATCCCAAGCCTCTGTCCTTCTGTGACCACCTGGTAAGATTCAGCAAGCAATCTACAGATGCTGCGCTTATAGTTGCCTCAAGAGGCCATGCCAGAAACTGAGGTCAGCTGTCTCCAGTGTGAGTCCAGGAGCTGCTCAGCAAGGAGCACCTGATTTGTTGAGGACACACCTGGATATGGCTTAGGTGGGGCCACAAGTTGGGGTAGGTGGGGTTTCAGGGAATCCACTGGGCAGAGCAACCTCTGTTATCCAGTTTGATGACATCACGGCTATGGCAGTGCTGTGTCTGCACACTGGGAGGGTGGAGGGCTGAACAGGGAACAGTAGATACTGGCGGCACTTCTGTACAGAGTGAATCTCGCCTTGGCCCTCGCTCTGACAATGTCTCCCTGTAAGTCCCTGGTGCCCCCGGTGCATAGCCGAATCAGCACTGGTGCTCAGAGCGAGCAGGTCCGTCACTCCGAAAATCCACTCATGGACGTGGCCCCTTTAAGAGGCATCTGCCGCTGATGCTGCTGCAGCCTCTGTCTCACTCAGTCTCTTGAGGCTGGGCAGCCCCTCGTCCTTACCCCAGGCAGCCTCGTGTTCTGCCATTGCAGGGTGATTTCCTGGACTTCTCCCTAGTTGTATGGCTTGTTCATCTAGATCCCAGGTGATTTTTCCTTGCTGCTGCTCCTTATTACCGTCACAACTTTGATTTGGTCACCAGAGGGAAGAAAAGAGCCTCTATCATTTACGTCATTTTTTTTCTCCCCCAATACACTGATTCTTGAAAGCACTGGATGTCATCCTACCTATGTCTTAAGAGCCTGTGGCACCCCAGCACAAAAAACCTTGTTAAGGGCTTAGTAAATCCAACTATTGGGCAGGTCTCCTGACGCAGGGGGTTTGAGATTGGTCAGAGGGAATGATGGTGTCTCTGGTGTCCACAGATGGGTATTCAAGCCTGAAGTCTCTCATTTTTCTTCTTGAACTTACTTATTTCCTTCTTCTATGAGTAATTTAGAAGATGTTTCAAATTTTCAAACATATGGATGTGTTGTTTGGGATATACATTTTCAATTCATATAACAGATAAGTACACATATTCTGAACATAGCAAACATTTCTATAAGTTAAAAAGAAAAAGACCAAAATATTACTCAGCCTAAAAATAGATACTTTACCATTTGTGACAACATGGATGAACCTAGAAAGTATGATGCTAAGTGAAATAAGTCAAGCAGAGAATGACAAATACTATATGATTTCACTTATATGTAGAATCTAAAGAACAAAACAAATGAACTGCAACAAAAAAACAGAAACAAATTAATAGATACAGAGAACAAACTAATAGTTGACAGATGGGAGGAGGATTGAGGGGCTGGGTGAAAAAGGGGAAGGGATTAAGAAGCACAAATTGGTAGGTACAAAATAGTCATTGGGATGTGAAGTACAGCATAGAGAACATAATCAGTAATATAATAACTAGGTATAGTTCCAGGTGGATAATAGATTAACTGGAGGGATCACTTCATAAATTATATAAATATCTAATCACTATGCTGTTCACCTAAAACTAATATAAAATATTGAATGCCAACTCTAATTTAAAAAAATGAATTACAAACTTCTGGTTATAAAGAACGTCATGGGGATGTAAAGTATAGCACAGGGAATAGAGTCAATAATATTGTAATAACTAATGTACAGTGACTGATGGTTACTAGACTTATTGTGGTGCTCACTTTGAAAGGTATATAAATATCGAACCACTATGTCGTGCACCTGAAACTAATACGATGTATTTCAACTACAATTAAAAATAAAATTAATGAATTAATTTTAAAAAGAAAAAAGACTGATAATCCAATAGAAAAATCGACAATAGATGTGAGCTGATGACTTTTTTTATGATGTAATTTTTTAAAATTAAGTTTATTGGGGCAATATTGGCTAATGCAATTATATAATTTTCAGGCATATATTATAATTTAACATCTGTATATTCTATTGTGTGTTTACCAAAGTACAGTTTCCTTCAGCTACCATATATTTGATCTCCTTTACCCACTTCGCCCTCCCCTTTCACCCTATATTTGACCCCCTTTTCCCCATCTACCTCCCTCGTCCTCCCCGACCCCACTAGTAACCACTAGTCTATAGTCCTCTGGTAACCACTAGCCTATAGTCCATGTCCATGAGTTTCTGTTTGTTTGTCCTGTTCATTTGTTGCTTTTA
>NW_006442489.1:776969-787795 GCF_000325575.1 Pteropus alecto
AAATGGCAGTATTTCATCTCTTCTTATGGCTGAATAATATTCCATTATATATATGTACCACAGCTTCTTTAGCCAATCATCTATGGTAGGACAATTCGGTTGCTTCCATGTCCTGCTCACTGTGAATAATACTGCTATGAACATTGGTGTGCAAATATCTTTATGGATATGATATTTTAAGTCTTTGGGGTAAATGCCCAGTAGTGGAATTGATGGATCATATGGTAGGTCAATTCTTAGTTTTTTGAGGAACCTCCATACTGTTTCCCATAGTGGCTGTACTAATTCGCAGTCTTACCAGCAATGTATGAGGGTTCCTTTTTCTCTGCATCCTCTTCGACATTTGTTATTACTTGTTCTGTTGATTATAGCTATTCTAACAGGTATGAGATGGTATCTCATTGCGATTTTGATTTGCATTTCTCTAATAGCTAACGATGTTGAGCATCTTTTTTATATTTGTTGGCTATTTGTATGTCCTCTGGGGAGAAGTCTTTGTTCAGGTCCTCTGTCCATTTTTTGATTGGATCGTTTGTTTTTTCTTGTCATTGATTGTATGAGTTCTTTGTATAGTTTGGATATTAGGCTCTTATTGGAGGTGTTGCTTGCAAATATATTTTCTCATTCTGATGGTTGTCTCTTTACTTCTTTGACGGTTTCTTGTGCTGAGCAGAAGCTTTAAAGTTTGATGTAGTCCCATTCATTTATCTTTGCTTTTACTTCCCTTGCCTTTGAGGTCAAATTCATAAAATCCTCTTTAAGTCCAAGGTCCTTGAGTTTTGTTCCTATGTTTTCTTTTATGCATTTTATTGTTTCAGGTCTTATATTCAGGTTCTTAATCCATTTTGAGTTAATTTTGGTATGCGGTGATAGACAACAGTCTAGTTTCATTCTTTTGCATGTGGCTTTCCAGTTTTCCCAGCACCATTTATTGAAGAGGCTTTCCTTTCTCCACTTGACGTTTTTCGCTTTTTTTTTGTTGTTGTTGTTGCTGAAAATTATTGCCCATATAAATATGAGTTTACTTGAGGACTCTCGATTCTGTTCCACTGGTCCGTGCATCTGTTTTGCTGCCAATACCATGCCATTTTGATTACTGTCACTTTGTAATATAATTTGAAGTCAGAGTGATGCCTCCAGGCTCGTTCTTTTTTTCTCAGTATGGCTTTGGCAATTTGGGGTCTTTTGCACTTCCATACAAATCTGATGAGTTTTTGTTCTATTTCTTTAAAAAATGCCGATGGGATTTTGATGGGGATTGCATTAAATCTGTATAATGCTTTAGGTAATGTGGTTATTTTAACTACGTTGATTCTTCCAATCCAAGAACATGGAATATCTTTCCATTTCTTTGTATCTTCTTCTATTTCTTTTAATAGGGTCTTGTAGTTTTCATTATATAGGTCCTTCACATGTTTTGTTAAATTTGTTCTTAGATATTTTATTCTTTTTGTTGCAATTGCGAAAAGAATTATTTTTTCCACTTCTTTTTCTGACATTTCATTATTAGAGTACAGGAATGCTGTGGATTTTGAATGTTGATTTTTACCCAGAGACTTTACTGTATTTGCTTATTGTTTCTAGTTATCTTTCTCTTGTCTGATTGCACTTACTAAGATCTCCAATGTCATATTGAATAACAGTGGCGATAGTGGACAGTCTTGCCTTGTTCCTTATCTTAGAGGGAAGGTTTTTAGTTTTTCACCATTAAGTATAATGTTGGCTGAGGGTTTGCCATATAAGGCCTTCATTATGTTAAGGTACTTTCCTTCTTTACCGATTTTGTGAAGTGTTTTGACCATAAGTGGATGCCGTATCTTGTTGAAGGCTTTTTCTGCATCTATTGGTATGATCATATGATTCTTATTTTTAAATTTGTTTATGTGGTAAGTCACATTAATCGATTTGTGTATGTGGAACCATCTCTGTGCCCCTGGATGAAGCCACTTGATTGTGGTGTATAATCTTTTTAATATGTTTCTGTATTTGGTTTGCTAGTATCTCATTTAGGATTTTTGCATCTGTGTTCATGAGCAATATTGGTTTGCAGTGTTGTGTGTGTGTGTGTGTGTGTGTGTGTGTGTGTGTTATCCTTACCAGATTTTGGTATCAGAGTAATATTGGCCTCATAAAATGAGATGGGAAGCGTTGCCCCCTCTTCGATTTTTTTTGGAAGAGTTTGAGGAGAATAGGTATTAAATCCTCTTTGAATGTTTGGTAGAATTCACTGGTGAAGCCATCTGGTCTTGGACTTCTACTTTTTGGTAGGTTTTTGATGATTGTTTCAATGTCCATACTGCTGATCAGTCTATTTAGATTTTCCAGATCTTTTGATTCAGTCTAGGAAGGTTGTATTTTTCTAAGTACTGGTCCATTTCTTCTAGGTTATTAAATTTGGTGTTATGTACTTTTTCTAGTATTCTTGTCCTTTGTATATCTGTGCTGTCTGTCGTAATTTTTCCTCTTTCATCCTTGATTTTCTTTATTTGTGTTCTTTCTCTTTTTCTTTAGTGAGTCTAGCCAGTGACTTGTCAATTTTATTAACCTACTCAAAGAACTAGATCTTTGTTGCATTTTTTTCTATTGTTTTTTTGTTGTCAATTTCATTTATTTCTGCTCTAATTTTGATGATTTCTTTTATTCTGCTGACTTTAGGCTTCATTTGTTCTTCCTTTTCTAGTTTTTTAAAGATGAAGTATTAAGTTATTTGGACTCATTCTTGTTTTTGAAGATAGGCCTGTAATGATAGGAACTTTCCCTTTATGACCACTTTTGCCGTGGTTGAAAAATTTTGATATGTTGTACTATCACTATCATTTGTTTCTATGTATCTCTTGATCTCTCTTTTTATTTCTTCTGTGACCCAGTTATTCTTCAGTAGCATGTTGTTTAATCTCTATGTATTTGTGGTTCTTCCTGATTTCTTTCTGTAGTTGAGCTCTAGTTTCAAAGCATTATGATAAGAGAATATGGTTGGTATGATTTCAACCCTATTGTATTTGTTGAGGCTATCTCTGTGTCCCAGTATGTGGTCAATTCTTGAGAATGTTCCATGTGCACTAGAGAAGAATGTATACACAGTTGTTTTCGGATTGAAGGCTCTGTAAATGTCAACTATGTCCTATTGGTCTAATGTGTCATTTAAGGATGTTATTTCCTTATTGATTTTCTGTTTGGATGATCTTTCCCAAGGGGTGGTGGGCATTCTCAGCCCCATTTTCAGAGGTGTAGGATGGTTTCCTCAAATCTTGCTGCAAGGAAAGGGCTGAGCTGGATTCAGACTAAACTAGATCCAGGCTGGCCTGGCCCTGTTTTGTTGGACCCACTGAGTGCTGAGGGCAATTTCAGACCTACATAGTTTATAGTTTCTGTTTCAGGGCACCTCTTTGACTGTTGCCCAGAGGAGAGCATTGACACCTGAGCCTGGGACCACGTGGTAGGACTCGTAGGGCTACACAGAGAACAAACTCTGAGTCTCACAGCTTCTGGTGTTTTGGCCTGGGACTTGGAACCTGGCAGGTCATCCCCTGGAGACTCTGCTGGCCTGGGCTACCACTATCTGACTGTGGGACTGGGATGAGGTATTAACCCCTTTTTCTTTAGGTGCCTGTAAAATGTATCCTTTGAGCATGAAGTAAGAAAATGGATATGCAGTAGGCACATAATGAGGGTACATTCAAAGATGGTAGCCATTGGAAGGGGACCTTTGTATTGCTTCTGCTCTTCCTCCTTCTTCCCCTCTCCTCTCCCTCTCCTCACCTTTCTCACCCCTGTACTCCCCCATCCCCTTCTTCCTTACCCTCTTCCTCTCCTTTCTCTGTCTCCCCTGTCCCCATCATCCTTTTTCTCAGGCACTAGGAGGCCTCAGCCTTGACTTGGTAATTAAACTGGAAAGTTAAATAGGTTCATGCCACTGACAGGCATCACCTATTGCTGATGGGAGTTTGATGTTCAGTTTCCAGTTTGAGACTGTAGAGACTTTACACCAAGTGTCAGTTTCCAGTTTGAGACTGTAGAGACTTTACACCAAACCCCAATCTAATATGACTGTTGGATTCCCCCAAAGTAGACTTGAAATGATGATTTGAGGACAGGCAGTTTATTTGGGAAGTTGTCCGAGGAGGGGGGCGGTGAGAGAGACAGGGCAGGGGAAGCATCTGATTCAGGGCAAGGTCAAGCTCCTCAGAGCTGTGTCACCAAGGGCTAGGGCTGTGGAACTGGGGGAGACATGTCAGAGTGCTGGGAACTGTGGCAGGGGTGTGTTGGCTTGTGCTTACAGTGTCTATTACAAACACGCCAGAGCCTTTTTTCTTTTCTTTTTAAATAAATTACTTAAGATTCATTTGAGGCAAGCATTGGCTTCCCAAACTTTCAAGGCACCTAAGGCCTTTAGGCACATTTCCTTACACTCATCTGAGTCTATGGTGCTGTAGGTGACAGTTGGCAGATGGGCTGTTGATTTGTCCTGGGGTCTGGGTGAATAAGATGCTGAGATGACCAACAGAAAAGAGCACTAACAGTGGCTTCGAGAGAGGAGGAAAGGGGCAAGACCCTCACAACCCCGTGGGCAGCGGATATAACCGAAACTCTTCCCAGCGAGCAGCAAAAACATCAAGAAGCAGCCTGGGCCTCCTGGAAGGTTGGAATTCTCAGCTCTGTAGATCCCCTGCCACATATTTGCTTGCAGAGTACATGATGTCCCTCTTATGCTGAGATACAGCAGAGCAATACCAGCCTCCTGGCCAGCTCATAATCCCAGAGGTTGGGCAACCGAATCACTGCAGGTGGCTACAGATAGCTCTATGGGACTTGGGGAGGCAGCTGTCGGAGCCTGTCCCTTCCTGTGTTTCCCTGAGCAGCTCCAGCATGGAGATTAGGGCAGAGAGAGAAGCAGCCTGCCTAGCACTGCCATCTAGGGCCTGGTCTGCCCATGCTGGAAGCAGCACCTTTGCAAGGTTTACAATAGGCATGTGTTTTCATTCTGAACCAAATGCCAACCCAATGGTTGTGCCAGGAGGATGATCTCTGAGTTAACTGAGAGCCTGCAGAGGGAAGCTGGATGGTGGCATCAGTCAAGAGGGAGTGGGGTATCTCAGGAAACACTGGCCCAGAAGCAGCCCCTGAGATGGGAGCAAGTGTTAATTTGAGAGAGGTCACAGGAAGCAGATGGTGGAGGAAGGAATGGGGTGTGAAGGAGAGCCAACCAAGAGATGGTGTGAATCAGCCATCAACTGCTGTGGATAACTAAGGATGAATCCTGTGGGACCTCTGGGGAACAGTGAGGGCACACCCCATGGAAGGGCAGGGAGCTCGGATCCTGTATGCTTTGGGTTGGGGTCTCTCTCGGGGTGTTCTTACTCCTGCTCATTTGGCTTTGTTGGCTGTGGGCAGAGCAGGTCCCAGTGTCCAGAGAAAGCCTTTTTAGAGAGATGAAGTGCTGGCAGCCAGAGTGCAGCTGCTGGCACTAACATAGCAAAGCCTCAGGGAACATGGGGGTACACTCTTCCTCCTCCCTGGGAGGCTATTCTCCACCCAGCACAGCACAACCACAGAGCAAGTTGTACCCAGCGGGTCCCTGATGCTGCTCTCATTAGCTGTATGAGGTGTGAATTCATGCCATCCTTCTGACAGCTGTCCCATCTCACATGTGGCTGAGGTGATTCCAGGAGATAGCACCTGTGCACAAATGCTCAGGCACACTGTGGTATCATCATGATCTCTGAGGGAAACTGAGGGATTCAATCATCCTGCAATCAATTTCTAAACTATCTGCCAGTGAAGAAGAGCCAGGTGCAGTGGCAGAAGCAGCCTGTTCCTTTTTTCCTTAACATTTAAAGGGAAGAATATGTGAAACACAAGTGTCACTTTGCAGTAACCTTTTGGCCTCCATGTGCTCCTGACCTGCATGTCCTCTGGCTTATGACAGTGGGCAGCTATCTCCAGCAGTCTTTCACATGGCCACACAATCTGGGCAGGATTAGCCATCATGCAGGAGGGAAGATGTGTCCCCCTCCCCCTGATTACCAGGACTTTGGTGAATAGAGACCTCTGGCTGGTTCCAAAGACCTTACATCCCAGATGGTTATTGAGCCTGCAGTCCATCAGGACATTTGAGGGACTCTGAGGGCTGATCTTCTGCTCATAGGATGCACTGAGAGTGGGTGTGTATAGGACATGTGACAATCCCAACTACCTGCCTGCAGCTCCCTGTGCCTCTTAAGCAGCAGCCAATGTGTACAGAGCACAGTATTCTCCTGGAAGCCCCTCAAGGTGGCATGTTCAAGGAGAGTCCTTTGATCCAGGGAGAAGCAGCAGAAGTAGAGAAGCATCAGGGGCTGGGAAAAGTTTTACGCTGATAGGTAAGCAGTTCCACTTAAAGTAGCAGAAGAGTTAGAACTTGGGCTGCAAGGCCAGAAAAATTAAAAATGTCCTTAAGAAGATGAAGCAGGTTGAAAAATCAGAACAAATGAGATATAGCAGGTGAAAGCCTTAATAAAGAACCGCCAGCTATGAAAGCCTTAACAAATAGTTGCCATGAACTGCAGCCCCAACCTAACTAGTGGCCAGAGAAACCAGTTCTTGACCAGTATGCAGCGACAGAGTGAGGTAGCAGCTATGCCCATAGGCCAGGAAGCCAAGGACACTCCTCTCCTGGGAAGGGACCTAGTGAATTGTGTAGAATCATGGAGATGAGACATGAGGACATGGGCTCTCCATTGATCACCTACTTTTCATTGGTTCAGACATCCTGACTTCTCCATGACACATTGCCATATGACAAGGCCATTGATGGCCACACAATGGGGCACACACAGCTTAGGAGCTTCTTTTAACAGCTTGTACCATGTCACTGGTGGGCTCATACATTGGATACAGGCTTGAAATCCAAGAAACTCCAAAGTAAACCTTAAAAGTAGCTTCCCAGTGCTCTTTCCCACTGGGTGCTTCTCTTCCTAGTTTCCAAGGAAGAGAAGAAGCCATAGTACATAGGCATGGCATGTCCTCCCATGGTGTGTCCTGGCTTCTTGGGTCCTGTCTTGGGTGTACCCAGGCTCGGTCCCAGGATGGCTTGGCTGCCATCTTCAGCCACTCTTAGCCCACAAGACCCTTGTACTCTCACTGGCTGCCATGGCTGGCATCTGAGCGTTGGGGCTCTTGTCCAAGGATGGGAGAGAGAAGGATCAAGAGTGAGGACACTGGTCACAGACTCTTGGGGCAGCTGAACTCGGGATGACTATACTTTTACAGAAGAAACAGCAGAATGGTCTTGAATCTAGAAGGCTTTGTGGAGTGCAGTGTGGCAAAGCAAACAGTGAGAGGGCCGAGTGCTGCATTTAGAGGAAACTGACACACCCTAGAAATGTCCTTGGTTAGGTTCCCAGTTAAGAAAAATGGCAATTATATACATACGTAGGCTTATACACCTGGAACAATAGTCAGATGAATGCACTGGGATGGGCATGGGGGTGAAGGGGTAGTCTTGCCTCTCACCTCCCAGAGCTACCCCGGATTTCTGCTCTCTTAGCCCAGTCTCCAGGCACTCTTGTTCAGAGGAATGGGTTTCCAGGGCTCTCCACAGGTTCTAGCCAGGGTGTCCTATAGCAGGCCTTTCTCCTGCCCATGGGGGAGTCTGGGAGTCTGTTCAGATAGCTGTACCTGCTTCTCTCAAAAGTGAGCACCATGAGAAAGACCTGGCTACAAGCACTACCCATCTACAGTGTGTCATGCTAATGCAGGAGCTGCCTCTGCCAAAGTGGCAGGATGCTGTCTCTCCTGGGAAGCAACTACAGCACCCTACTATGCACCCCCAGAAGACAAGTACAATCCAAGCTCTTCAGCTAGTCTGTGCCCTGGGCTCCCAGGCACCCTAATTTTCAACATTCTCTTTGGGAATCTGTCTCACACTGTCTTTGTGCTCTACACTTCTCCCCGCAGGGCCCTGCACACATATATTGATTTAATGCTCACATGAAAGAGTGGATGATGGCCTAAAATGGGAGGGACTAGGCAGACAGGATCTTCAGTTGCAAAGTGCTCTCAGAATCTGGCAGGCTGTGTGATTGGATCCCTTTTCCCTTGCTTACTCTGAGGGAATATGTCCAGTGTTAGTTGAAGTTTATGGGGGGCTGGAGTTCGAATGGGGCAGACATCTCACACACTTCGGTCATTCAGTGAAGCCTGGATTATTTACTGGAAGATTCTGCTGCTCTCTGAGTCCTCAGCCTGTCATCTGTAGAGCCTTCCAGGATCCACATAACTGATGACTAATGTGCATGTTTCTCATCTCTGCTTCTGGAAATTATTTTAGACTTGGGAGAGGGTCAGGTGAAACCCCAAAAGCCCGATGTGCATTGCTTTCTTTCCAGGGTCCTGCTGGCTGTGCCTGAGACCTTCTGTTTTCAGTAAAGACAAATAGAGAGCTGTTTAATGCCCTCTGCTAAGCTGCAGTTTGGAATTTAGTTCTCTACTGGTGTGTGTGTGTGTGTGTGTGTGTGTGTGTGCGCGCGCGCGCGCGCGCATGTGTGTGGCCGACTCTTCAAAAATCAATGACCTGCAAAGACTTACTTATATTAGATCAACTGACAAATATTCTAGGAAATTCAGTGCTGAAGCCACTTTATGTGTACATTCTCTTTGAAATCCAAGGTCAGATCATCAGAGTTCTCTGTGTGGCTTGTTTTTATGTTCAATCACTTAGAAATTCAGCACATGGTGGGAAGTCAAATATTGCACTTAGTAATTGTAAACTGTTTCTGTGCCATTCTCCACATATTAAGAGACCCTGAGTATATGAGGCTTAAGAGGTTAAAACATGATTCTGCAGAAGCAATGTTGCAAGCACTGACTAGGTCAGGTCCATTGTCTGGGTCCAGGAAACAGAAAGCAGAAGGAACATGGGCATCTCTACTCGAGAGTTCACTAACAAGTATCACAGAGTCATGGGGAGGGAGACAGGAACTGGTCATCTCTGAGCTCCTGACGTCTGGTCCCTATAATTCCTTTGCTCTGTTGGCCCTGTCAATCATTGTGCCACATCACTGTATACTTTCTTCATGTCTGAGATGATGTCAGAAAATATTCCTGGGCAGAGGGCTCTGAAGATGGCATCCTCCTTCTTCCCAGGCAAGACCCTGAAGACTGAGGACAAAGTCTGGGAGAGTGAGATGGTTTGCCTTGGTCTCTGGAGGCTGTGCTGTTTGTCCCACAGTTGTCCTGCTTCTCCCCTCTGCCCTTAAACTTTTTCTCATCACAGCAGCTGAAGTGAGCTTCCAAAATCCTGAGTTGTTTTTTGAGGAAACTCCATACTGTTATCCATAGTCTCTGTACCAATTTACATTGGTGAATTGTGTATGAGGATTCCTTTCCCCCCACAGCCTCTCCAACACTTGTTACTACTTGTCCTGTTGATTATGGCTATTCTAACAGGTGTGAGGTGGTATCTCATTGTGATTTTGATTTGCATTTCCCTCATAGCTAGTGAAGTTGAGTATCTTTTCATATATCTGTTAGCTATTTGTATGTCTTTTTGGTAGAAGTGTCTGTTCAGGTCCTCTGCCAATTTTTTAATTTTTTTTATTGTTGAGTTTTATGAGTTCTTTATATATTATGTATTTTAGGTCTTTCTCTGAGGTGTCATTTGTAAAAATCTTCTCAGTTGGTTGCCTCTTTTTCTTGTTGATAGTTTCTTTTACCATATGACCAGCAATCCCTCTTCTGGGTATCTACCCTAAATTTGAAAACATTTATCCATAAAGATATATGCACCTTGATGTTCATTATTGCAGCATTATTCACAGTGGCCAAGGCATGGAAACAACCAATAGATGATTGGATAAAGAAGCTGTGGTACATATGTACAATGGAATATTACTCAGTAGAAGAAAAGATGAAATACTGCCATATTCTACAACATGAATGGATCTTGAAACAATCATGTATTAGAACAAGTTGAGAACCATATGATTTCATTCATATGTGAGATATAAAACTGAAAGCAACAAACAAATGAGAGAAACAGAGATTTATGAACATGGACAACACTTTAGTGGTTACCAGGAAGAAGGGGGTTGTAGGGAAGGTAGATAGGTTAAAAGGGTGAAATACATGGTGAAGGAAGAAATTTAACTTTGGATGCTGAATACACAATGCAATATACATGTGACATATTATTGAATTGTATAATTGAAATTTATATAATTTTATTAACCAATGTCACTGCAATAAATTTAATTAAAAAATCTGGAGTCAGATTGGGTTACTCTCCTGCTCAAAACCTGCAATAGCAACCCATCTCATTGGGCGTAAGTAAGGGCCACAGTCTCTGCCAAGGGCCAGTGGACCTGCCTCTACTTCCCAGTCTCACATCTTCCAACTCTACCTCCCTCCCACTCTTCCAGTCTGGTCTCCTAGCCGGTCCTCCACTACATTGGGTATTGCAATGCACTGAGAGTCCTTTGCACTGCTGTTTCCTGTGTTGAGAACAGTCTTTGCTCATACATCTGCTAGGCCAATGCCCATAGCACCTTCTCTTTGAAGTACTCGACCACCGTTGGCCCACCTCAGGCTCATGGTGCCTTCCCTCAGCGGTCCCCAACCTTTTTGGCACCAGAGACCAGTGCTCCTATGCAAATCTAATACCTGATAATCTGTGATGGAGCTAAAGTGGTGATGCTAATGCTGGGGAGAGGCTGCAAATACAGATGAAGCTTCACTTGTTTGCCTGCCACTCACCTTTTTCTGTGCTCACCTAATAGGTCATGGACTGGTACCAGATCATAGCTTGGGGGTTGGGGACACCTGCCTTACCTGACTCAGCTCTCTCTCTT
>NW_006442489.1:787806-790648 GCF_000325575.1 Pteropus alecto
ATACAGATGATTTACTTATTTATTATGCTTACTGTTGGTAGATCCTTTTCTGTGTTATTCACTGACACAGTCTACTACTTAGAACATTGCCTGGCCTGTATTTGCTCAGTGTGGAATATTGACTTTTGGATGTGGACTTCTTGGTTCAAATAAAATTAATGAAAGGGAAGGTGCATTGACAGATGTCCAGACCAACTATATTGAAATTATTTCATGAATTTCTACTTTTCTCTTTATAATCTTTTGTATTCTACTCTCCTAAGATTTATTTGATTTAAAAAAATCTATCTTCTAAGTTGGCTAATTAGCTCATTTATTCTCAGACTTCATGCCTTTCTAATAGAACACTAATACTATGTGATCACTCTTAGAACATTTTTGTTATATCTGACAGATTTTGATAGGTACTGTTAATTATTGTTCAATATTAGGTATTCTTATCTATAAATTATTTAGAATTATGTTCTTATAGCTCCATATCTCTTTTTATTAATTTGGAATGTATATACTCTATCATTTTTTTAAAGTTAAAATTATTGAGTGACATCGGTTAATACAATTATATAGGTTTCAAGTGTACAATTCAACAATACTTCATATGTGTATTGTTTTTTGTGTTCACCACTCCAAGTTAAATTTCCTCCATCACAATATATTTAACTTCCTTTACCCTTATCTACCTCCCCCTTCTTCCCTCTCATAACCACTAAACCATTGTCCGTGTCTATACATTATCTATCTATCTATCTATCTATCTATCTATCTATCTATCTATCTATCTATCTATCTATCTAATCATCTATCTATCTAATTTATGGTGACATTGGTTAATGAAATCCAATGTTTCAGCTGTACTCTTTAACAGTAAAGCATATATATATTTACACTGTATGTTCACCTCCTATAGTTAGATTTCTTTGTCACCATATATTTGCCCCCTTTACCCCTTCTATTTCCCCTCCCTCCTCCCTACTACCCTCTGGTAACCACTAGTCTGTTGCCTATGTCCATGAGTCTCTGTTTGTTTCTCCTGTACATTCGTTGCATTTAGGTTTATATCCCACATATAAGTGATATCATGTGATTTCCAACTTTTTCTCTCTGGCTTATTTCACTTAGCATGATTATCTCGAGGACCATTCTGTTGTTGCAAAAGGCAGTATTTCATATCTTCTTAAGGTTGAGTAATATTCCATCTTGTATATGTACCACAGCTTCTTTAGCCAATCATCCATCGTAGGACACTGGTTGTTTCCATGTCCTGGCCACTGTGAATAATGCTGCTATGAACATCAGAGTGCAAATATCTTTTCAGATAAGAATTTTCAAGTCTTTAGGGTAAATACCCAGCAGAGGGATTGCTGGATCATATGGTAGATCAATTCTTAGTTTTTTGAGAAACTTCCATACTCTTTTCCATAGTGGCTGTACCAATTTGCAGTCTCACCAGCAGTGTATGAGGGTTCCTTTTTCTCCGTATCCTCTCCAACATTTATTATTACTTGTCCTGTTGATAAAAGCTATTCTAACAGGTGTGCGATGGTATCTCATTGTGGTTTTGATTTGCATTTACCTGATAGCTAGTCATGTTGAGCATCTTTTGATATATTTGTTGGCCTCTAGGGAGAAGTGTCTGTTCAGGTCCTCTGCTCATTTGTTTGATATATCCGTATGTCCTCTAGGGAGAAGTGTCTGTTCAGGTCCTCTGCTCATTTTTTGATTGGATCTTTTGTTTGTTGTTATATTGAGTTTTGTGAGTTCTTGTATATTATGGATATTAGGCCCTTATCGGAGGCATTGCTTACAAATATATTTTCCCATTGGGATGATTGTCTCTTTACCTTGTTCATGGTTTCTTTTGCTGAGCAGAAGATTTTTAGTTTGATGTAGTTCCATTCATTTATTTTTGCTTTTACTTCTCTTACCTATGAGGTCAAATTCATAAAATCCTCTTTAAGTCCAAGGTCCTTGAGTTTAGTTTCTATGTTTTCTTCTATGCATTTTATTGATTCCGGTCTTATATTCAGGCCCTTAATCCATTTTGAGTTAATTTTGGTGTGTGGTGATAGACAACAGTCTAGATTAATTCTATTGCAAGTGGACTACCAATTTTCCCAGCACCATTTATTGAAGAGCCTTTCCATTCTCCACTGTATGTTTTTTTTTTTTTTGTTGAAAATTATTTGCACATATAAATATAGGTCTACTTGTGGACTCTTGATTCTGTTCCACTGGTCTATGTGTCTGTTTTGCTGCCAATACCAGGCCGTTTTGATTACTGTTGCTTTAAGTATAATTTGAAATCGGGCAGAGTGATGCCTCCAGCCTCATTCTTATTTTTCAGGATGGCTTTGGCAATTCGAGGTCTTTTGTGCTTCCATGCAAATCTGATGGTTTTTTGATCTATTTCTTTAAAAAATGCCGATGGGATTTTGATGGGGATTGCATTAAATCTGTAAAATGCTTTAGGTAATGTGGTTATTTTAACTACGTTGATTCTTCCAATCCAAGAACACGGAATATTTTTCCATTTCTTTGTATCTTCTTCTATTTCTTTTAATAGGGTCTTATAGTTTTCATTATATAGGTCCTTCACACGTTTCATTAAATTTATTCCAAGATATTTTATTCTTTTCGTTGCAATTGTAAAGGGAATTATTTTTTCCATTTCCTTTTCTGACACTTCATTATTAGAGTAAAGGAATGCTGTGGTGTTTTGAATGTTAATTTTGTACCCAGAAACTTTACGGTATTTGCTTATTGTTTCTAGTAGTGTTTTTGTGGAGTATTTAGGATTTTCTATATAGAGAATCATGTCATCCGCAAATAATGACAGTTCGTC
>NW_006442489.1:792062-803523 GCF_000325575.1 Pteropus alecto
TCCATTCTGCAACTCTGTGCCTTTTTATTGGTGAGTTCAGTCCATTTACATTTAGGGTGATTATTGAAATATGAGGTCTTCTTATAGCTATTTATTTTTGCTTTCTGATAACTTGGTGTTTCCATTGCTTCCTTGTCCTTGTGTTTCTGTTTTCTTTATTTTGGTTGGCTTTTGTGGGTTTTCCCTCTGTTTCTTCTTGTTTTATACTTCAGTTCTGAATCTTTGGCATGTGATTACCATTACAAATATGTAAAGGATAGTTATATATACACAGTCATTCCTTTTCTTCTGCGTGTGCCTTATCTCCATTCCCCTTTGCGAATTTAGATCTTTGAATCCTCCTTTCAGTCATCGTTATCTCAATTTTTCCCTATGTATGCTGAATGTTCATTACTATCTTGCTAAAGCAAATTTCTTTTTATTTTTATTCTTATATTGCCCTGTTCCTAGTAAGGGTTGCACTCCTCTGCTTCTATTTGCCTGATTGTCACTTTACTCCTAATTATGTATTTTTTTTTGTCATTTTGTTTTAGGTGAGCTGACACCTTTCAGTATTTCCTGTAGTGCAGGCTTCGTAGTGGAGAATTCTCTCAATTTTTGTATGTTTGGAAAGGTCTTAATTTCTTCTTCATATCTAAAGAAGAGCTTAGCTGGATACATTATTCTAGGCTGGCAGTTCCTTTCACTTAATAGTTTAAATATTTGATTTCATTCCTTTCTGGCTTGTAAGGTCTGCACTGAGAAGTCCAACGATAATCTAATGGGTTTTCTTTTATAGGTTTCCATCTCCTTCTCCCTGGCTGCCCTGACAATTCTGTCTTTGTCATTGATTTTTAATTATTTTAGTACAATGTGCCTTGGTGAAGGCCTTTTTGGGTTGAGATAATTGGATATTCTGTTGAGTTCTTCAATTCCAAGCTCCAGCTCATTCCTTATATATGGGAAATTCTCATCAGCTATTTGTCTGAAAATGCTTTCTAATCCCTGCTTCTTTTCCTCCCCTTCAAGAATTCCTATTATTCTTTTCTTTCCTCTCCTGATGGTATCAGCTAGTTCTTGTATTTCTCTTTCATTATTTTTCATTCTTCGTTTTCTCTCTTCTTTCTGATATATTTCTAAATTTTTGTCTTCGATATCATTGATCCTTTCCTCCATTTGGTTGACTCTATTTACCAAGTTTGTTATTTCATTTTCAGCTTTCGCAGTGTGTTTTTTATTTCCAGAAGGTCTATTCGGTTCTTTTTGAGGGTTTCAATCTCAAAACCTCCTTGAAACCTCCTAACAAGGATTGAAACATCCTTGTTAAGGAACTCATTTTGCTCATCTAGTTGCTTCTTTAATTCCTGAAATTGTTGATATGATTCATTTTGGATCACATTGTTTTTTTTTTTTGTTGTTTGTTTTTTTTTTTTAGATGTACCATCCTGAATTCTCTGTCATTTAAGTCATATATTTCTATACCTGTAAGCTTATTTTCTGGAGATTTTTTTTCCTTTCTTTTTGAGATGCCTTGTCACCTTGGTTGTTCATGGTATTTAATGTACTATTTCTCCCCCTGGGCATTAATGGATGGGTATTATGATTATTTTTTCCTGAAGGAAGATTTATTATACGATCGTCCCCATCCTGTTGCAAAGAAAGTGTTTTTTCTTTTGGTTTCCAGTAGGTGGCATCTTAGCCTTTGGATCCCTGCTTTATATAAGCCTTAATAATGCCTTTTCCCCCCTTATAGATATTTAATCATGCTCACTACCCTCAGTCTCAGTCCTTGTTAGTGTTAGCAACAGTTTTGCTCAGGTTCCCCTGGGAGTCCACAGTGTTCGGTCTCAGAGAATATTGTGTGAGGAGCCCTTTGTGTTGGGGGATGGGGTCTCCAACTTAACTTCAGTTTTGCAACTGTGACTGGTAAAAATCAACTGTTGTTTCTCTGCCGTCCCTGCTTCTCTGCCATCCACATTTCTCTGCTTTCCGCCCTGATGACTGGGCACTGCCATTGGCTGTGTGGAGCTCACAGCTCTACAAGGCAATGCTGTTCATGGAACTTGCCAAAACTTTCCTCTTCTCCTCTTCCTACAAGAGCTCCGCTCCACCTGCAAGAGGCAGCTTTGTTTCTCCCAGTCCACCGCCCGACACTTGGAGTTCTGACCTGTGGTAGCTCTTATGTGCAGATCCCATGCTCAGACATGCTGGTGTGCAGTTTGGGTGTTTTTCATTGAGTTTTAGATGTTCAGTTTATTGTTGTTTCAAATCTCACTTTGCCATGTTTTTCCCAACTCCTCTATATGTTTTTATTTTCCTCGTTCATTGTTTCTTTTAGTTTTATATCCCACTATAAGTGAAATCATATGATTCTGATTTTTTTTTTTCTGTGTGACTTATGTTGCTTAGCATGATAATCTCAGGATCCATCCGTGTTGTCATAAATGGCAGTTTTTCATCATTTCTTCTGGCTGAATAGTATTCCATTGTATATATGTACCATATCTTCTTTAATCAATCATCTATTGAAGAGTATTTCAGTTGTTTCTGTGCCTTGGCCACTGTGAATAATGCTGCAATGAACATTGGGGTGCATATATATTTATGGATAAATGTTTTCAAATATTTTGGTTAGCTACTCAGAAGAGGGATTGCTGGGTCATATGGTAATTCTATTCTTAGTTTTTTGAGTAACCTCCATACTGTTTTCCATAATGGCTCTACCAATTTACATTCACACCAACAGTGTATAAGGGTTCTTTTCCCCCCACAGCCTCTTCAATACTTGGTATTACTTGTCTTGTTGATGATAGCTATTCTAACAAGTGTGAGGTGGTATCTCATTTTGGTTTTGGTTTTCATAACTCTATGTTTTTGTTTTCCCTAGAAATTACAAGCTGTATCCTTCATTTATCAAACTCTAATGTTAATTGATAATTTTACAGAAGTAGGCTTTATTTTCCAAATATGTATTTTAAATCTTTTCATCATTGATTTCTCACTTAATTGCATTGTGTTCAGAAATATGCAATACTGAATTTTACAATCATTTGAGATAATATGTGACCACAGTACATGAACAATTTTTGTTAATATTCCCTGTGATCTTACAAAAAATACATTCTGCCAATAAATGGGCACACAATCTATACTTATCTAAAGTTCAAGTTTATTAATTATGTTTTTTCATATCTTTGCTGATTTTTTTTGTCTGCTTAATTTGTATTTTTTTTTTTATTGAAATCTTTCATTATGATGGTGGCTTTACAAACTTCTTTTTGTAATTCTGCCAGCCTTTGCTTTGTATATTTAAATGTTTAGTTATTAGTTACACACACCTTTAAATCACTGTATATTTTTATGTATTGACCTTCTTCTATTTCTTATAATTTTTTTTTGTCTTAAAATCTGTTAATATAACTAGTGGTTTTTGTGGTTAATAATTGCCTGAGGGTCAAGATAGAGGAATAGCTAAATGCTATGTTTGCCTCCTCTTACAACTCTATCAAAATACAACTAAACTACAGAATAGCCATCATTGGGAGTTGCCTGAAGTCTAGCTGAACAGAAGTCCTACAACTGGGGACACACAAAAGAGGTTACCTTGAGACTAGTAGGAGGGGCAGAGATGCAAAATGGGCTGGTCCCACACCTTCGTGTGGTGGTTGAGAATCAGGAAAAATATTTTGGCTGCAGAGGTTCCTCCGGAAGAGTGAGGGGTCCCTGTAGCACACCAAGCTCTCCAGCCCAGAGTTCCAGTGCTGGGAAAAGAAGTCTCCACAACTTCTGACTCAAAACCACCAGAGATTGTGGCTGAGTGAGAAGAAGAGCTGAGAGAGTCGCAGACTTTCCTCTTAAGGGGTGTACATGGACTTCCTCAGTGATGGACTTACTTGTTCTGAGCTCCAGCACTGAGGTAGCACCTCAAAAGGCATCAGGGACATATGGAGAGGAACTGAGTTATCTGGGTTCAGGACAAGGGCTGGGAGTCAGTTTTCTCCCATAAAGAAATACTGGCAGAGGGCATTGTTCCTTTGTTGAGCCCTCTTTCTTGTAGATGCAGGCAGCTACCATATCTGAGTCTATGCTAACATAGCTGACACTGGTCACCCTGCCTGGTGATTCTCTGAGACCTTGCCCCTCCAAACACATGGGCCCACCCAAGCTGCTTCCAGTACATTTTTCATACAAATGACCTATCATGGCTCATGCTGCAAAAATTTCTAAAATCTCTCAAAGGTTTACAAAACTCAAATGAGCAGCATCTGACCTCAGTATGCCTTATACCTCTTCCTAAACAGCCCCAACCCTGGCACTAGTGGCAGCTGGCCTTGGTTTGTGGCTTTGCCTCTCGAGGCACTTCCAAGCTCAGAGTGGCTTGTGGACATCTGTGGATTGCTCGTTGGCTCATGTCAGGTGGTCCTGGGCAGGGCACAGGCTGAAACTGAACTTGGCCTATGGCAGGCCCCCTCTGAGGAGGCCCCAGCCTACACTCCTGGAGTCTGAATTGAAGCACCACCTGGGGTCACATCTGAGGATGACACATCCAAAAGGCTGACTGTGCAGGCACTAGAGCCCTGTTAAAGGGAATCCTGCTCTGTAGGGTCACTGCCAGTCACTATAACCAATCAGCCCGATGGTCAGTTCCTTCCACTCATGAGCAAATAGCAACCAAGGCTCAACTGCAACAGTAGGGTACACACAACTCATACAAGGGACATACCTACCCAGAGCACCATGCTCATGTAACCAGAGAAGACTGTCACTGGGACCCCCAGCACACCTACTATATAGAAAGCTACTCTACTAATACTGGAAGCCATAGCAGCTCTACTTAATACATAGAAACAAACACAGGTAGGCAGCCAAAATGGGAAGACAAAGAAACATGTCCCAAATGAAAGAACAGAACAGAGCTCCAGAAAAATGACTAAACAAAATGGAGACAAGTAATATACCAGATGCAGAGTTCAAAACACTGGTTATAAGGAGTAATTAACAGTAGATTAGATGAGGCAGAGGACTAAATCAATGATTTAGAAGATAAGGTAACAGAAAGCACCCAATCAGAATAGCAATAAGAAAAAGAATGCAAAAAAAAATGAGGATGGTTTAAGGGGCCTCGGGACAACATCAAGTGTATCAACATTCATATCATAGGGATACCAGAAGGAGGAGAGAGAGAGCAAGGAATTGAAAGCCTATCTCAAGAAATAATGATGGAGAAATCCCCTAACTAGGTTAAGGAAATAGACATATAAGCCCAGGAAGCTCAGAGATATCCAAACAAGATGAACCTAAAGAGGCTCACACCAAGGCACATCATAATTAAAGTGCCAAGGCTAAAACAAAGAGAGAGTCTTAAAAACAGCGACAGAAAAGCAGTTACCTGCAAGTGAGCTCCCCTAAGACTGTCAGCTGACTTTTCAATAGAAACTTTGCAAGTCAGAAGGAATTGGCCTGAAATAATCAATGATGAAAACCAAAGACCTACACCCAAGATTACTCTACCCAGCAAAGCTATCATTTAGAATCAAAGGACAAATAAAGAGATTCCCAGACAAGGAAAAGCTAAAAGAGTTCATCATCACCAAGCCTGTATTAGAGGAAATATTAGAGAGATTTATAAGAAAAAAAAAAAGAACAATAAAATGTCAGTAAGCACATATCCAGCAACAATTTAACTATGAATAGGTTAAATACTCCAATCAAAAGCTAGGGTGGCTAAATGGATAACAAAACAAAACGCTTACATATACTTCCTACAAGGGACTCACTTCAGATTGAAAGACATGCATACTGAAAATAATGAAAAAGGATGTTTAATCAAAATGAAAACAAACCAACAAAAAGCTGGGGTAGCAATACTTAAACCAACAAAATAGACTTTAAAACACTAGACAAAGAAGGACCCAGTTATTCTACTTCTGGTTGTTTATCTAAAGAAATCGAAACCACTACTTTTAAAGGACATGTGAGTCCATATGTACATTGCAGCATTATTTACAGTAGCCAAGATATGGAGGCATCCTGGGTGTCCATCAATGGATGGATGGTTAAGGAAGAAGTGGTACATATATACAATAATATATTACTCAGCCATAAAAATAAATTAAATCTTGCCATCTGCAATAACATGGATGGACATAGAGGGTATTGTGCTGAGTGGAGTAAGTCAGACAAAGACGAATGTCATATGTGGAATCTAGAGAAGAGGATAAACAAACAAGAGAAACAAGCTCATGGATACAGAGAGCATTTTGATGGTTGTCATATTGAGGGGTGAATGGATGGGTGAAGAGTTAGGGAATTAAGAGGTACAAATTGGTATTTATAAAATAATAATGGAGCTATAGAGTATGGCATGGGGAATACAATTAATAGTATTGTAATAACTGTGTATGATGTCAGATGGGTAATGGATATATTGGGGTGTTCATAAGTTATATAAATGTCTAATCACTGTGTTGTACATCTGAAACTAATATAATATTGAATGTTGACTATAATTGAAAAAAATAAAAATATAAAAGTTGAAAAATAATTGCCTGATATATCTCATTTTTTATACTTTTTGTTATACTGTCTATAATTTTATGTTTTGGAGATGTCTCTTTAAAACAGCATATATTGGCATTTGTTTTTAATTCACGGTGATCATATTTGTATATTAATTGAATGGTTTAATCCATTTACTTTTAATATGATTATTGATATGTTTACCCTTCTTTTTTTTTGCCATTTTACTTTATATATCTTATTTGTTCTGCTCCTCCATTCTTTTTTTTTGGAACAAGTGACAAAGAAAATATTTAAACTCAGATCTCTTCAACACCAAAGTCTGTGTTTGTTTGTTTTTTTTTACCTTCTCTATTCCAAGATTATGAAAATCCCATTTTTGTCTCAAATCACAATTTTACACAAAGGTTTGAACATTTTTCTATTTCCTATTTCTCTCCCTTCTTGTTTGGAATAAGTATCCAAATGATTTACTAGACTGACCTCCTTGCTGGTTTTCAGACGCCCCCAGGCACACCCTCAGGGCCGGTTAGGCTCTTTCCTCAGTACCCATAAGGTACACTCTCTCATCCTCTCCCCATTGTGCTTAAATATCACCCTCTTTGCGAAGCATCCTTGATCATCCTAATTAAAATATCAGAAACCTTCACCTGCCCTTCGTATTCCTGCCCTGCATTCCCCCTCCACCTTTCATCCTACATGTTTTGCTTAATTACTTTTTTATTGTCTGTGCCTCCCACTAGGATATAGGCAAGAATGTGGGACTTTTTTTTTCTTGCATTCTCCTGAGTGTCTGTGTCAACCTGGCACATATCCTAGCCCAGTGAATGTTTGTTGAATGAATCCTTGAAAAAATGAGTGAATGTAAAGCACCACTCAATGGTCGTGGAGGCAACCAGAAGATCTCCAGGGGTCTGCATCCCCTCCCCATCTTAAATTTCTTTAGGATAGCACCTTTGCCTCAGTTGCACAGGAAATAAACTTCTCTAGTCATCATTGAAGACCCCTCCCAATGGGTTTTCTGGGTAAATATTGCTTTTCAAGTGTGGCTCCCTTTTATCAGAGAATATGGCTTTTTCACATGCTAACATTGTCCTTTGGTTGTTTTCCCCCTTTTATTTTTTCTGCCTCCAACAACACTCACAATCTGTCTTTATATTATGGTACTTCCACCTCCTTGCCTATGTCACACTCCCTCTGGGTGAGATATCTGAGCTTAATGTCCTTGTTGTTGTTGTTGTTGTTGTTGTTCTTGTTTTAACCTTCCCTGGATTTTGCTGTTTTTGATAAATAAGAAAGTGGTTGGATAATGGAATTTCTCTCCTTAAGGATTTCATGCATTATGCTATCATTTCCAGAGTTAGTGCTTCCTGGGAGGTAAATGGATCCAGAAATGGACCCAGAAACAGCTGGCTTGGAATGCAGTCATTATAAGGCTGTACTTTCCAGAGATAGACTCTCTCCCTGATGCTTGGTCTGCATGGGAGACGAGGGCTGCCAGTCATCAGTGCCATGCAGGGTTTGGGCTGCCAGGCCTGCCAGGATGGATATGAGGACTGTTGACCAGATAGTAACCAGATGACCCCTGCCCTCCACTGATGCCTCAAACTGGTCAGCACAAATTTACAATAAAGGCATCTTGTCAGACTCAGCCTCAGTGTGAGGCTAGAGCTAAGAGTCTGTGTTTCAGTATGATGCAATCCATCTATTTCTGGGACATTTGCCTGAAAATACCTCTTCAACTTTCTGCCCAAGGGTGGTGTGGGTAGTTAAAGGCCCCTAAAAAAAAACAGATTTAGGGGTTATTTTCTGTCTTCTAAAGAGGCAAGTCATAGCTCACCAGCAGACACCTTTGGTTCATATCCAAGAGGGAATTTTCACACCTAAGCTGAAGCAAATCAAGAGAATTACAAACTTGTAAGCTTTTCCCAGGCTTTCTTGCATCTGGATGGAAAAGCACAAACTCACTTTCAAGGAAGTTCTCAAGTCAGACTGTGGGGTTTCCCATAGTAATGAAGTTATTTCTTTTTTGGTTCTGGATGTGCACCCAGAACCATCACAGTTTTTCCCACTCCAGTATAATCTATAAAACTATTTCAACACTAGACCCAGAATCCTGCAACATGGCAGTCCTATCTGAGCCACATGCTGATAGGGGTTGCTCCTTAATGAACCAGAGTGTGAACTGGCCCCTGGAGGGAGAGGAATTCCTCCCTGCTCCAAGCATGTACAATGTCTGCAGTTGGGGAATCACTTTGGGGATAACATGACAGATTTTCCTGGATGAGAATTCTGAAACTCTTCCAAATCACTAGAAAAAGTCTGTTCAAACAATTGCATGGAAAAAAACAACATGCAGGGTTTACAGGGTCACTAGCTTACTCAGCAGCAGAGTGTGGTGCAAATATTTGGGGTCCTCCTCTAGTACCATGACCTTGAATAAGGTGCCTAAATTTTGAAACCCACTTGCCTTCTATGTGAAATTAGGATCATGGGCCTTATGGAACTTTCATGTGAATTTAGTGGGGTCATTACAGGCAAAACACTCAGTACTCACTGGCATGGGGTGGACACTATGAGCTCTTGAATTCCTTACATTCTTGGGGACATAGGGTTGGAGTTTCTCCTTTCTTCTCTTGGAAATCACCCAAAGCAACAGGGAGAAAAAAAGTCCAAATTAGCCTCTTCTTGATGAATTAGGAGCACAGACACCCTCAACCACCTTGCTCTTGCCCCGGGGCCTTGGATCCTACCTTCTCTCTGTGTCACACACCCTACAGTTATTCGTGTACTTTGGCTCCTTCTCATCTGTCATGTTTTACTTCTCAGAGACATCTCTCACCATGCTGCTCTTATTATTATTACATCTCCATGGGATGACAGGGAATGGATGGAGAATACTACCTGTCTGGACAATGTGCCTTGTCTGAATGTTTCGCATAAGATACTTTCAAGCTCATTCTCTTGGAAGGGCATTGAGGTGTTTCTTTTCTTTGTCCTGATGAATTGCAATAGATTTTAGATCCATTATACATTGTATGTATGGTGTAGTTCAATATATAGGATTGGTATAGATGTGGACATTTCAGAGCTAAGCTAATAAGGATAGTGTATGTCATGGTGAACACAAACACAGACACACACATAAAACTCAGAGTTAGAATATTTGAGTCCTACATACAAGGTTTGAAAAGTCTCAGACAAAACACCCTCTTTCCCCCACCATACCCCTGACCTCTGCCCTGAGGGCCCTTCCCTTCTATTCTGTCTCCAAGAGCAGAGCCAACTAGCCTGGAAATCAGGGGATGGGATGCTGCTGTACTCTGGCAAGTCCAAACAACTTCATGATGGCTCATCCAGCAGGCTTTCTCCCAGCCCTCAGCGTCTCATTTGGCAAAAGTGAACTTGAGACAGTGAATGATCTGAAAGCCAAGTTCTTGCAGTCTTGAGACAGAACTTGAATTTGCTGTGGCTCTACACATTATTCCCTTCTCATGGGCTTAAGACACTTGAATATGGAAGTGACTAGCTTTGCCAACAAAGATGGAGCATCATCCTGGCTCCTGTGGCTGCCTAACCTTGGGTGCTTCTATCATTCTTGGAAGCCACAGGCACAAGTTGTCCCTTGTGAAGAGCATTTGTGTTCTGTTTCACCAATTAGTAAACTGAAGTTCAGAGAGGTTAATCAACTCACTCATGATCACACACCTTATAAATGGAGATGTGAAATAAGCTACTTTGCCCTAAATCTTTAACCCCTTTGCTAATACTTCCAAATTGATGGAAACAAAACACATGAAACTCAATGAGTTGGAGGGGCAGTGAAACTCCTAGAAAAGGTTTAAAGTCATGTCCTGTCACCTTCCAATTATGTGATTGCAAATGGGCCACGACTTCACAGCACTTTGGCTTATTACCTATAAAATGGGGGAATGACACCTGCTGAGGTTGCCTCCCAGAGATATTGGGCCTGTGAATTGGGATGGAAACAGACGTGCTCTGAAAACAGGGCAGATCGTATAAATATTAACTTCCATTATCTTTAGTGGTAATGAAATACATAACATTATATATTTAAGAAAATTGTCGGGAAATCCTTTAAAATAATTGAGTTCTTCCATAAGACAAATAATCAATAATCTGTTTTATAAACACACTTTCCTTAGATGAGACTCCCTGGAATTATGCCTTTCACTCTGGCAGCATTCCCATGTCCTTAGACAGTGCTAAGGCAGGAGATGGGGCTGAATAAGAAAGTGATTGGACAATGTTCCTCTCTTTAATGATTTCAAACGTTATGCTATCATTTCCAGGGTTAGTGCTGCTAGGGCACTAAAATACAGAGAAAGCTCCACAAGCTCACAGGCCAGGGTGATGACAGGCCAGGAGGCCAGTTGTCCCTGCTTCCATTCTTCCACAAAAATAGGATCCTACTCTTTAGTCCTAATTTTAGGAGGTTACCCAGAGCAAAGGCAATATTTCTCAGCCTGCTTTATAGCTGGGTCCAGTCATGTGACTAAATTCAAGGCAATGGGATATAAGTTGAAGTGTCATATGGCAACTTCCAGTTTCCTTTCTTAAGCTGGCTTTCAACATTTGTCTATTCTTCTTTTCTGCTGGCTGGAATGCAGATGAGATGATAGGAGTTGGAACAGCCATCTTGAACCATGAGGTGACTGTATTATTAGAGGCTGTGTACAGGAGAGAAAGGAGAGAAAGAGCCGAGGTCTATAAATCCTCCTTGGACTTGGCTTCTCTCTGTCACTCAGTCCTGCCTTTCATCATGTTGGTTCATTCTCAGGCTGCATAAGGAGATTCCCCAGGAATTCTAGCCTTACTTCGTGGCCACCTCCAATCCAGGAGATTCTGTCCCCTGAGAACTCAAACCAAATTCCAGAATTAGTCTCATTGTCCCTGTGTGGCCGGAGTTGGGTTGTGGGTCTGTCCTTTTTTTTTTTTTTTT
>NW_006442489.1:803625-835988 GCF_000325575.1 Pteropus alecto
GCCTAAGTACTAACCAGGCCCGACTCTGCTTAGCTTCTGAGATCAGACTGGATTGGGCTTGTTCAGAGTGGCATGGCTGTAGACCTGGGTCTGTCCTTTAATTATGTACTATAAGGTGTTAAAAACTTTGTATGCTGTGCTTATTCATATAGCAGGCAATTCAAGGTGGTTTTATAATTCCTATTTATATCTTTTAAGCCAGCTTTTGATTTATTCACTGTGTGTTATGGCTGGTAATTCATCACCTCCTTTGTTTGATGTAAGTGATCTGAGATCCTGGGGACAAAGGTGGCCTGCCGCAGGATGAGTAAGCTGGGGGCATGTATTACTTTCTGGTATCTAGTGCCTTTTCTACTTCAGGGGAGCTTAGGAGTGACCAAGGTAGCCAGAGACACCTTCTCCCTACTCCTGGCATCTGGCGCTTTAGTTGTAGGTCTGCAGCCAGAGCCTGGCTGACATGGGGCTTACTCTTGGTAGTGGTGGCCAACAGTGGCCACAGCAGAGCCCCAATGAAACTGTTCAGCATAACTGGAGCTCCTGAGACTGTTCATTCTGTGCTGGTCTGAGCTTGATTCTCCAGCCTCCTCAGCACCTTCCAGTGTCCCCTTTCTTTGCTTGCATCAACAGAGTCTGTTTCTGAGGTTGGTAACAAAGGACTGACTGTTGCAAAGAAATACCCCAGTAGTGGTGGAGCCTGTACCTTGAATCCAGTCCCAGAATAGCAGCTGACTCAGAGCTGGTGCTCAGTGAGCCACATAGATGCAGGGTGGGGTGGCCCCCCATTAACAAGCCTTCCTGGCTGGAGCTGATGTTGCCAACATGAGAGAGGCTGAAGAGGAACCCATGGGTTTGAGCGGGCCCCCCGGGTAAGGGTAGGGCTCATGGGCTTGGCTGCAGAGTCCCAGGGGAGCCCAGCAAGGATGCTTCCCTGGATCTGCAAGTCAGAATGTTGAGAGGGACTCAAAAGTCCTCTCCAACAGCATGGAAGCGGGAGTTGCCAGGGTCGGGCATGGAGCCTTGGGACATCTTGGGTCAGCTGACTGTCAGTAGCTGTTTCTCTGCATGGTTTCTTCTAAATTTATTTAGGAAGACCTTGTTACAACCAAACAATGTGACCAAATCTAGAGAAAACATAAACCTGGGAGGATGGGTGTGGTTTCCCCATGCTGCTCAGTGGTGGTTAAGATCCAAATAAAACTGGAATGTGTGGTATGGACGGTGTGCACATTCATATAAGTGATATGCATATTCACATGTGCCTATGTGTTGTGTATGCACACATATGTATGTATGTTTCTATATCTATGTAAGACCTAAGGGCTACCCTCTCCCCTCAGTTCCTTCTTCTAGGTTTACAAGACAGGATCTATGGTGAGAGGCCAGTGCTGGACTGGATTGGGGGAGGAGGGTTGTGTCTGAGCACAAATGGTCCGGTATCAGGGAGCACATCCTTTCTTTCCCAGGGCTGGGCCACCCTAGAGATGGAGGTGACATGTGGCTGAGGATGGGATTACATGGCTGTCTCCCTCAACCTGGAATTCCAGCAGGTCATACCTAGGCACATGTCACAAGCATATGATTCCAGCCATCCTTTCCCTAGGAAGAAAAGCCTAGGGGAGCTCTGTTGATCTCCCTGTAAGAAGCACTGAGCATTTAGCTCTGTATCCAGAGTGAGTGATGGGTAAGAGATATCGTCCCCATTGCCATTCATATCTTTTGCCATTAGCAGAGTCCAGGGCTTTTACCTGGGAGATGGAGGCCACAGCTCTGGGGAGCATATATGAGAGTGAACAATTATGAATAAGATTCTAGCTAGAAAGATCCAGAATCACAATGGGAGGCCTGAAGGCTCAGCTGTTGTGACAAGAAAACACTCCCACTGTTTTCAGACCAATACGAGCTCCAGGCTCTGCTGAGAGGTCCCTGGAACTGCTGTCCCCTGGAATGTATCACTGGAGGAGCTTACAAAACCTGGTTCCTGGTCCCCCCCGCAGAAACTTTTGTTCATATGGCCACACTATATAGCCTGGGCAGGGGATTCTAAGAGGTAGCCAATCTGGGAACCCATGGTCAGGCCATTTGCCTTCCTCCAACCAGCTTGCAATTATATACCCTGGCCTCCTGTTATAGTCATCTGATTTTCTTCCAAACTTGGATGGCCTGCCCAGAAGTGCTCACTTAACATTTCTTAGCAATGGCCTGGGCACTGGCGGTTTTCAAAGAGCTCTGGGCAATTCTAACACAAAGCCTGGGGCGAGACCCACTAGGTCCCAGAGTTTGTGAACCTCTTTCTTTTGTAGGTTAATTTGTCTCACAATTAAATGAAAGTACCTCTGATTTGAAGTGGAGGCCAGTGAACCTGGCTAGAGGCTGACTGCTGGGCACTTAGAGATGCTGGAGTAAAGCAGAAAGCACCGTCAGAAGTACCCTGCCCTCTGCCTTTCCTTTGTATTTACAATATCCTGTCCCATGTTCCAGGCTGGCCTCAAACTGCCCTTGGCCAACAGGATATGGCAGAAGTGGAACTTAAGAGGCTATGTCCTTCTGCTCCCTCTCTGGACCTGCTGCCTAGTGTGGGCAAGACTGAGTGGGATTTGATCCTAATAGAGGATTTGATGTCACGTAGAGCAGCTGAGCCCAGACACGACCAGAGCTACCCATCCACTTTCCAACCACAGAATTCTTGACACGAATACACACAGGTAGTTGTTTCAAGCCCAGCACAGTGGATAATTTGATAGGTAGCAAAGGGAATGGCTTGGAGAAGACTTCAGGTGCTGACCTCCATCTCATTGCTGGTGGTCAGTGCAGGCAGTTGCCTCTTTTCTCTCAAAGACCAGGGCAGACCCAGTTGGCCATGGCCTCATGCTGCTGCATTTGCCCATCCCGCTGATTGTTGTCCCATTTTCTGAAGCGAAGGCCTTGGGGCCAGCTCCGTCTGTGAGGGACTCCTGAGTTCAGCACCCATTAGGCCTGCTCTAGGTAAGCCAGGACCTTCGCTATACAAGGGGGTGCAAACTCTGCCTCTCAGGGTCATTCTGTAGTTAAACTCAGAGCCATGGGCAGGGTAGCTGGAAACTCTGTGGGAAGGGTCTGTATGCAAGTCCTTAACTTTGTAATCAATTGGGCAAGTATTTCCCCAATTCCTGTTTTAGTGGATGCTGTGTGACTTTCATTCCTATGGTAAAGAAAGACAATAGAGACACACCCGTGGACTTCTCCTTGGCACATTGGTTTATCCCAGTGAAGACCCAGCCAGGCATATCAACTCTGACATTTTCCCTTCTAATAAAACTTCCTCAGGCTTGGTGTTCTGGATCGTTGCACTTACTCCTTAAACACTCATACTCCAGACGCATCTGAGGTGCTCTAAGAGGCAGCCCAATTCAGCTTACAGTTTCTAGTGGCCTGTGATCTTGGCTTCGAACATAGCAGAGGAAGCTACTGCTGTTGGAACACAGTATTCCCCAGAGGCCATTTCCCACAGTGAACCCTTTAAAATCACTGGCAGAACATAAGACAGAAAGCCTCCTAGTGGAAGAAAAAAAGTGCTTCTGTTTTTTTCTCATTCTCTTATTGTTGCTTTTGCTCTGTGTACATCACAGGCACTCGAAGTGGGAAAACTCTAGGGTGCGAGCAAATCTAGGTTCTGAGAGAGTCGAAGACTTATTTTCCCAAGTGGATCATGGGACCTCTAGAGATTCTACTGTTACTTAGAACACTCCAGAACCCTGCTTTGGGCACTGCTTCAGAGCCCGCTACTTGTAGGGCCCTCTGAATTCCAGCTTCCAGGACGACTTTGCCTGGGGGCGGGCAGCAGTTCTCTCCAGTGCCAACAGGAGGTGAACAAGTTCCCGAGGGACCTCAGCCTCGGTGGAATAGAGCCCCATATCACTCCTTCTCCCATACCCACTGTTCCGGCCTCTTCCTTTCCCCTGGCCCACTCCCTACTTGGTGCCAGGGCATCAGCTCCTAGCACAGCATCTTGCCTCAGATCTAGATCCAGGGTCTTCCTGGTGGGGTAGGGAACAACGCTAAGAGAATAGGTCATCTCATCTGAGTGTTCAGTTATTTTTGGGGAAATGATTTCAAAATATTTGGCACCAAGGTTAAAGTTTAGTGTGGTTAATTTTATATATTGACTTAACTGGGACACAGGACACCCAAATATTTGATCAAACATGATTTCTGGGTGTGTTTGCTAGGGGGTTTCTGGATGGGTTTAGCATTTGATTGGAAGACTGAGTAAAGCAGGCTGCCCTCCTCAGTGTGGGCCTCATTTAATACAATAAAGGCCATAGAACAAAAGGTGGAGGTAGGTAGAACTCACTCATCTTCTCCTGCCCTTGGACTAAGACTAGAACTTACACCATTGGATCTCCTGGGTCTGGACTTCTCAGCTTCCATAATCGCATGAGCCAATTCCTTATAATAAACCTCTTCAAATACAACAAATATATCATTCATTTATGTATTATAATTTGTATTTATATATTATAACCAATTCCTCTGTATGTACATCTACACATAAATCTATTGGTCCTATTTCCTTAGAGATCCCTGACTAACGGAAAAGAGAGTGATGATCAAGTAGCATCATGTTCCCTCCTATGGCTCAGAAGCTCCTTCCCTCATGGATTGGAAGCACCTTGTGGATAGAGCCTCCAGTCTCTCTCAACTCAGACACTTCACAGAACCCTTGCTAGCTTTGTAGGTGGTCGGCACCTGCTACTCCACTCCTTGTGTCTCCATGGAGCGTCAGTGGATCTCTTGGCATAGGCAGGCTCCAGGCAGGTACCAGAATGACTGGAGTTCCCACAGCAGGGGAGGGCCCCTAGAGAGGGAGCTTTTTCAGGCCCAGGAAGTAGGGGCAAATGGAGGAACTGGGGGATCTAAGTTCCCATCGACAGCAGTTTCTTATTTTGGGTTAAGTTGTAAGTTGAGCCTTCCTGGAATACAGTGGAGCTGCAAATCCTTGAAATAACACATAGAATTATGTGCGCGTCGCCATTTTGTTGAGCATAGGTTTTGTGGCCAGCATTCCCCACTGCTATCTCTCTCTTTCCTTGTTAAAACGGCTAAGCTTTTATTTTATCTGTATATATTTATCTTTCCACACATACTATGCAAATACTTCAACTGCAAATATACATTTATTTTGCTCTTGCATTTACAGTGTGCATAATGCAAACCCACATTCCATGTTATATTAAATATGAGGGTATATATACACACAGAGAGAAATGTTTAATTATGTCCCAGTTTAGTGAATATTGAAAAGACTACATTTCCATTGAACTTAGTGTGCATAGGGAACACTTTCTGAATGTAGGCATGGGTGTCTGTGGCACATCCTTTCAGAATTCCTTCATTTGGGACACTGGTGGATATCATTTTTGATTTAGGGGTCCAGGAGGAAAGGTAAATTTTGTATGAAAAAGTGTGTGAGTGCATGTGAGTGAGAGTGCTGGTGGAAACTCTTCTTGAGAGTCACTTCTTTCCAGGCTCATGTATGTGACTCCCCCAGGAAGCTGCCTCCTGCCCTGTGGGATATCTTCCTAACCTCCATCAGAGCCTTTCCTTAAGCTGGCCCAAGGATATGAGTCTCTTATGTGCTAGGCACTGGAGCAGCAGTTCAATCAGACAGGCTGTCCCTGCTCTGATGCAGGGGATAATTTGGTGTTATGTGAAGATGCTCAGAGTAGGCAGAGTTCTTTTCTTTGCAAAGAGTCAAAGTGCTTGGTGCTGGCTCCTGGATGGAAAGTAAGACCTGGTTGTCAGACCAGTGTCTGTATGTACCACAGTTAACTTATGCATTCATCTACTGAAGGACATCTTGGTTGCTTCTAACTTTTGGCAATTATGAATAAAGCTGTTATAAGCATGCATGTACATATTTTTGTAGGTATGTAAATTTTCAATTCATTTGGGTAAATAAGGAGCATGACTGCTGAATCATATGGTAAGAATGTGCTAGCTTTGTCATATATACATTTATCTATCTCCACTGGACACTTCAATTTGCTAAAGTCCTGCATGACTTTATAAAAAAAGATTATTCAGAGTATGGTATCTTTGCTAACTCTTCCAGGGGCATTTGCGTTTTAAAGGAGAAATTTGTTAAGGAAAGGGAAGGCTCTCTAATGGCTAAATTTTAGAAAGGGTGGCTGGAGTTGAATTTTCGAGTAGGATTATCTTTCCTGGAGTATCTCAGTTCAGACTTTCTCTCTTGTCCTAAGTTGTGGTTCTGGGCACCATCTGGCATGCTGTACAAGGTTGCCATGGAGCACCACAGACTGCTGAGTCCTGTTTCTTATCCACCAAGCTTCCTGAAGCTTAGGATCTAATGAGAAGAAGACTTTGGGTCAAGGAAAGGGCTATCTGGCTCTACTGCTCAGAAGGAAGCTGATTTATTTTTATCTTTGAATTATTGGTGGTTGTTTCTCCATCTTAATAGGACTTCTGCCTCTCTGGTGTGCCCTGTTGATAACAGGATGGAGTTCCTGGGGGATCAGCTCTTTCTAGATATAATGCTTGAATACAATCAGTGGTTCTCAAACCTCAGACCCAGCACCAAAAGCATCAGGATTACCTGGAATGATTAAAACACAGGAACAATAACCAAAACTTGCCTGAGGGCCCCACATACAGAGATTCAATAGGACTAACACTGAAGAACCTGTATTTTTTTTATAAAAAAAGCTCAGAGATTAAGAAACGATTTAATTCCCCAAGTTTTCCAACTCAGACAGCAGTGGAAAGATCAATTTATTTGGCCGAAGTACTCAGCACCAGCTGCCTAAGTCAAGGAAGCCTCTGAGGCACAGTTCTGCCAAACACTGCACACCAGATCCTCTTGAAGCCCACTCCAGGCATCCTCTCATGCTCAGCAAACTTTTCCATATATATTTCTAATAGAGGAGGGCTTTTAACACAAACCCACAGCATTATCATGTCTAAAAACCAGTAACGATTCTTCAGTAACCAATATCCTGCCAGTGCTCATGTGTTGACAGTTGGTGAATATAAATCAGGATCCCAGTGAGGTTTATCCACTGCATTTTTCCTTTGAAATTTATCTGTTGAAGGAACTAGAGTTATGATATGTAGAGCTTCTCAAAATTTCTTATATATATGAATCACCTACAGATTTTGTTAAAATGCAGATTCTAATTGGGCAGACCTGAGGCATTTCTCATCAGTCAGCTCTGGGGCCACGCTGGGGTTGCTGGTTCTCATACCACATTCAAAGAGTAGGCTACTCAAAGGAAGACTGCAGAGGGTCCAGCACAGACCCTGCCCCGTTTTGCTTCACAGGAGGGGTGATTCCAGGCCATTGTCAGATTCAGGTTGAGGCCTCTGAGCCCACTGAAGGGTGGTGTTGTACATTCTCTCAATGCCTAGCAGGTCTGTGCATAGCTGAGTTTAAATCTTACAGGTCCAGCTGTCTCTAAGTTCTCTCACCAGTCATTTTCTGTAGCTATAGTCGGAGGCTCTGGCCCTGATGCTGGCATGGGAAACTTGCACCAGTTGCGTTGTGGGCTGAGTCATGCTGCCTTCCTTGTTGTTGCATGGGATGCTGATGGTGGCAGGTCCCTGAGTGTCACCTGGGTTGTGTTGGGAGGGGTAAAGTGATGTGACAGTGGCCATTGATACTCAGTGCTTCCCAGGACTCGGGTCCTTGTGTAGTCTTTCTTACAGTGATGCTGGGCCTTGCCAGTGGGACATCTGCAGAGGCATAACAAGTGCTGTGAATTGGGTTTTGGGGTGCTCTCCTGGCATCATAGGGAAGCCTAGTTAGAATATGGAATGATGAGAGACATGAGGAGAGAGAGGCCCAGTTGACAGCCAGCACCAGAGACTTGGGCATAGAAGTTAGGCTAACTCATGCCTTCCAGCCCCTACTGAATTTTGTGTCAAATTATGGCTTCCATCAAAAGGGAGAGAACTGGTGTTACCATATGGTGACATTCCCTGGCTCTTATCTTTGTACATGTCACTGTTCTCTCAGCTTCTCTGGCTTCATGTTTCAAAGGCCTATAGTTATATTGACTTCAGGACTATTGTGAGAACTAAGTAAAGTTAGATATTTAGTGCTGAATTTGGTGCAGAGTGGTTACACACTATATTATTATTATTATTTATTAAACATTGTCCATGAATTTAGTAGACATTCTTCTTGTTCTCTCTTCCTGCAATTCTTGAAATGTGGTCCATAGAACAGCAGCATCAGCATTGCCTGGCAGCTTGAAAGGAAAGTAAATTCTCAGATCCCAGCTCAGACCTACAGCATAAGGAACTCTGGGAGTGGGGTTCCCAAATCCACAAACTATGTAGGTGGTTCTATTTATTTATTTTTTAATAACTTTTTCTATCATAAAATGAAACACAGGTACAGAAAGACCCATCAGACTTATGGTTTAATAAATGATTTTAGGCAAACACCTGTGTAGCCACCACACAGTGACAAAGTGGATCTGCCAGCAATCTTGTTTGCCCACTTTGGATTACCTCATTGCATTTCTTTATTTTCAGTGTTTATGTACACTCCCAGAACACTATAGCTTCCCCCTTCTCTCTTTAAAATTTGATGTGTCTCTTAAAGTCCCCTCTACACACCTTTTTCCTTTTCTGTTGACAGCATGCCTCATTGACTGGTGTGTCCTACTCTGTGCACACGTGCACTCAGTTCCAAGTGTACCCACAGCCTAATCAGACTGTGGTGCCAGTCCACTGTCTAGACAAGACAACTGTGTTCATTCATCAGGGGGAGTGTCTGGATGATTCTTGTTTAACAATGTCAGCAGCTGCTGATGTTAGGGCCTGGAGCCATTAACTGATTTAGGTTTGCAAAATGATGATCTTCTATTTTTATCATTTCTTTTTCACTTATTAGCTGGGATAGTTTTATAAAGAGATTCTCTTTCTCATTATCTACTGGATTACCCAGAGGTATAATTTGTATAAGAAAAAGAGGGCAAATGCTTGATGTTTTTATTAAAAGATATCAAAAAATTACAACTAAATTATAGAACAACCATCATTGGGAATCTCCTGAGGTCTGGCTGAACAGAAGCCTTACAACTGGGGACATACAAATGAGTACAACTTGAGACTATTAGGAGGGATGGAGATGTGAAATGAGCTGGTCCCACAACAGTGTGTGGCAGTTGAGAATGAAGAGAAATATCTCAGCTACAGAGATTCCTGCACAGGAATGAGGGATCCCGGCCCCACACTGAGCTCCCCAGCCCAGTGTTCCAGTGTGAGGAGGAGAAAACCTGGCTGTGAAAACCACAGAAGATTGTGGCTGAGATGGAGGGCTACAGGATTTGCAGATGTTCCTCTTAAGGGGCCTGTGCACAGCCTTACTCACTGATGAACTCGCTCACTCTGATCTCCAGTACTGGGGCAGCTGTTCAAAAAGTGCCAGGGACATACAGGAAGAAATTGAATTGTCTGGCTTCAGGGCAGAGCTGTAGGAGTAGCTTTCTCCCAGACAGAAGTGCTGGCAGAAGCCATTGTTCCTTTGTTGCATGCCCCCTCAGCTGCAGATGTAGGCAGCTGTCATATCTGAGTCTCCACTAACCTGGCTAACAAAGGTTGCCTTGCCCTGGTGATTCCCTCAGTCCCCACCCCTTCCAAACTGCAGGCCCACCCAAGCCACCTTCAATGGCTTGTCCATACAAATGGCCTGTCTTGGCTCATGCTGAGAACTTTCCTAAAACCCCTCAAAAGTTCACAAAACCTAAACAAGCAGTATCTGGCCTCAACTTGCCCCATACCACTTTGTAAGCAGCCCCAAGCTTGGCACTAGTGGTAGCAGGTCTTGGTTCATAGCTTGGCACCTCTAAGCACAGCACTGGTGGTGGATATCTGTGGTTTGCTTGGTGACTCTTGCCAGGTGGCCGAGAGCAGTGCATGTGCTGAGGCTGAACTTGGCCTGTGGCAGGGCCCCACCCAGGAGGCCCTAGTGCAGACATACCCAGTGACCTGCTTTGACCTGAGCTGGAGCACCACCTGGGACTGCATCTGAGAACAACACACCCAAAGGGCAGACTGGGAAGGTGCCAGAGCCATGCTCTAGTGAATCCTGCTGTGTAAGGTTGGCCCCTCATGGGCCAGTCTTCGCAACCAATTAGCTTAGAGTTTCAGTCCCTCCCATAGACATGCAAAAGTAACCAATGGGAGGGTATACACAACTCATAGAAGAGACACACCTGGAACATGCTGCTCATGTGACCAGGGAAGACTGTGCCACTGAACCCCACAGGACACCTACTACATAACGCCACTCTACTAAGACTGGGAGACATAGAGTTCTATGTAATACATAGACACAAACATGGGGAGGCAGCCAAAATGGGTAGACAAAGAAATACTCCACATGAAAGAACAGAACGAAGCTCTAGAAAAACAACTAAACAAAATGGAGACAAGCAATTACCAGATGCAGAGTTCAAAACACTTGTTATAAGGATGCTCAATGAACTAGAGGAAAAGTAGAGAAACACAATGATAACTTTAACAAAAAAATAGAAAACATAAAAATGGAAATACAAAACATAAAAAAAAGAATTAGAAATAAAGAATGCAATAACTGAAATGAAGAATAAACTAGAATGGATCAATAGTAGATTAGATAAAGCAGATCAGATCAGCAATTTACATGATAAAGTAGCAAAAAACACCCAATCTGCACAGCAACCACCGCCGCCGCCGCCGCCGCCGCCGCCACCACCCCCACCACCACCACCACCACCACCACCACAACAACCCAACAACAACAGGCTAGTTTAAGGGGCCTCTGCGACAACATCAAGCATACCAACATTTGCAACATAGGGATGTCAGAAGGAGAAGAGAGAGAGCAAGGAATTGAAAACCTATTTTAAGAAATAATAATGGAAAACTCCCCTAACTTGGTGAAAGAAATAGACATACAACCCCAGGAAGCACAGAGAGTCCCAAACAAGATGAACCCAAAGAGGCCAGTATCAAGGCACATCATAAATAAAATGCCAAAGGTTAAAGATAAGGAGAGATGCTTAAAAGCAGCAAGGAAAAAGCTGTTAGTCACCTACAAGGGAACTCCCCTATAAGACTGTCAGTTGATTCTCAGCTGAAACTGAAGGCCAGAAGGAATTGACATGAAATATTTAAGGGGATGAAAAGCAAGGACCTACACCCAAGATTACTCTACCCAGCAAAGCTATCATTTAGAATTGAAAGATCAATAAGGAGCTTCCCAGACAAGTAAAAGTTAAAGAAGTTTATTAAACCAAACCAGTATTACAAGAAATATTAGAGAAACATTTTTAAGAAGAAGAAAATAAAAGATAAAAAATATGAATAATAAAATGGCAGTAACTATATATCTATCAACAATTATTTTAAATGTAAAAAGATTAAATGTGCCATTTAAAAGATAGGGAGGCCGAATTGATAAGAAGACAAGACGCCTCACATATGCTGCCTACAAGAGACTCACTTCAGATCGAAAGACACACAGACTGAAAATGAATAGATGGAAAAAGATTTCAGAAAAATATAAACAAACAAACAAAAAGCTGAGTTAAGAATACTTATACTAGACAAAATAGACTTTAAAACAAGAGCTATAACAAGAGACAAAGAAGGACTCAGTATCCCATTTCTGAGTATTTATCCAAAGAAACCCAAAACACTACTTTGAAGGAACGTGTGAGTCCATATATTCATTGCTGTTTTGGAAGAAAATGTTCTAGAAATATTAATTATCTAATGTATCATTTAAGAATACCATTTCCTTGTTGATTTTCTGTCTGGATGATTGGTCTTTTGATGTTAAAGTCCCCTACTATTACTGTATTACTGTCTATTTTCCCCTTTATGTTCATCAATATCTGCTTTATAATTTAGATCCTTCTACATTCAGTGCATAAATGTTCACAAGGATTATATTCTCTTGTTGGACTGATCCCTTTATCAGTATGTAGTGTCCTTCTTTGTCTCTTGTTACAGTTTTTGTTCCTAGTCTATTTTGTCTGATAAGTATTGCTACCCCAGCTTTTTTTCTTTTTAATATGAATGAAATATCTTTTTCCATCTCTTTGCTTTCAGTTTGTGTGTCTTGCTCTAAAGTGGATCTCTTGTAGACAGCATATGTATGGGTCTTGTTTTCTTATTCATCCATTCATGTCTTTTGATTGGAGCATTTAATACATTTACATTTAAAGTAATGATTGATAGGAATGTAATTATTGCCATTTTATTATTCATATTTTTGATCTTTCTTCTTCTTCTTAAAGAATTCCCTTTAATATTTCTTGTAATACAAATTTGGTGGTGATTTAGCTTTTTCTTGTCTGGGAAGCTCTTTCTGTCGTTGATTCTAAATTACAGTTTTGCTGGTAGAGTAATCTTGGTTGTAGGTCCTTGCTTTTTATCCTTTTCAGTATTTTGGGCCAATCCCTTTTTGACTACAAAGTTTAGAAATCAGCTGACAGTGTCATAGTAGTTCTCTTGTAGGTAACGAACTGCTTTTGTCTTGCTGCATTTAAGATTCTCTCTTTCTCTTTAACCTTCGGCATTTTAATTATGAGATGTCTTGGTTTGGGCCTCTTGGTAGTGATCTTGTTTGGAACTCTCTGTGCTCCCTGGACTTGTATGTCTATTTCCTTCACCAGGTTAGGAAACTTTTCCATCATTATTTCTTCAAATAGGTTTGCAATCTCTTGCTCTCTCTTTTGTCTTTCTGGTACCCATATGATGTGAATGTTATTATGCTGATGTTGTCCCAGAGGTCTCTTAAACTGTTTTCATTTAAAAAAATATTTTTTTCTTTTTGTTCTTCCAATTGGGTGTTTCCCCTACTTTGTCTTCCAAATTGCTGATTTGATCCTCTCCTTCATGTTGATTCCTTTTAGTGTATTCTTCATTTTATTTGAATTAAAATGAATATGTATTCATTTATGACTTGTTCTTTCTTGTGGTTTCTGTGGGGTTTTGTTTGTTTGTTTGTTTACTATCTCTGCTGAAGTTTTCACTGACTTAAGCTAGTCTTCCCTTAAGTTTGTTGAGCTCCCTTAAAACCAGTTTTTTAAATTTGTTTATGGTAGATTGCTTGCCTCCATTTATATTTGCTCTTTTTTTCTGGAGTTTTCTTCTGTTCTTTCATTTGGGACATATTTCTTTGTTTCCTCATTTTGACTGCCTTTCTGTGTTTGTTTCTATGTGTTATGTAGATATGTTACATACATATGCAGGATGGCCTTATGTAGTAGGTGTCCTGTGGTGCTGAGCAGCAGAGTCTCCCTGGTCATTTGAGCTGGGTGCTACAGAATTGTCCCTTGTGTGGGTTGTGCGTACCTTCCTGTTGCAGTTGAGCTTTGATGATTGTTGTAGTCACATCAATGGGTGGAGTTGGCCCTCAGCTGACAGGCTTGTGAAGACTGGTCATAACCACAGCAGGGCCTGACCCCACAGAGTGGAATTTACCCCAGTGGGGGTCTGATGCCTATCCAGACAACTTTTTTAGTGTTCCATTTGTGTAGCTAATTGAGTGGTACTTTTTTGCAGTTTGAAATCAGGCTTAATTTGTGTTGAGTCTGGGGCCTCCTGGGAGCGGTGCTGGTGAAAGGAGGTCATCCAGTGCCTATGTTCAGCCTGGGGCCACCTATTAGGAGCTATAAAATGACCTGCATTTTGTAACTTTCTGTGCTGAGTCTAGAAATGCATGGAGAGGCCATGCTGAGACCCAAGGCCAGCTGCCAGCAGTGCTGGGCTTGGGGCCACTCAGCAGGAGGCACACTGCCCACTGAGGTCAGTTGCCACTTGCCTGACACCTGCAGACCTTGGAGAATTTTTAAGAAAGTGTGTAACATAGGCTGATTCCAGTAGCCCTTGAAGCACCACCAGTGAAAGAATTGAGGGTAGTAGGAGATTTGGGTGGAGCAGCATTTTAGGGAGTCACTAGGGTGGGGTACGTGGTGTTCACCAGGTTAATTTAGATTCAGGTTTGGTGCCTGTCTGCATCTGCAGGCTGTGTGTGGGGAGGTCTCAAAAGAGGCATGTTAGTGTCTTTCTAGCCCTCATCCCAAAGCCACACAATTCAATTTCTCCCCATATGTCTCTGGAGCCTTTCAAGCTGCTGTTCCTTTTATGGAGCTTAGGGCAAGGACCTGAGTGAGTGAGTCTGCGCAGGGGCCCTTTAAGAGTATGCCAGGATTTCCAGCAGCCCTCCAACTTGCCGGGACAGAGTTCCCACTGATTTTCACAAACTGCTGCCGTGGGGATTCCTCTTCCTGGCACTGGAACCCTGGTCTAGGGAGCCTGGCATGGGACTGGGACCCCTCACTCTTTAGTGAAGAACTCTGCACCAAGATATTCCTCCTGAATCTCATCTGCCACACATGGTGTGGGACCAGCTCGTTTCAGGTCTCTGCCCCTCCTATGGGTCTCTGTGTGGCTTGTTCTTTATATCTTTAGTTATAAGAGTTCTGTTCAGCTTGTCTTCAGATAGTTCTCCAGGTTTATTGTTCTATAATTTAGTTGTAATTTTGATGTGGTCATGAGAGGAGGTGAATGCAGTGTTTACCTGCTCCACCATCTTGACCAGAACCTCCTGTATCCTGCTCTGCTTAAAAAATACTTTAAAAAACTTTAAATTCATAAATAAACAGCTTGGAAATTTTTCACAAGCTAGACTCATCTGTGTAAGCAGCATATATGCCAAGTCCCAGAACGTCTTCAGTCCTGGAAGCCCTTCATGCATAAGAGGTCCCAGGCTAGGCTCAAAAGCAGAGCAATTGGCTAAAATACTGAGGAAGTTTTGGCCATGTGCCTTTTCTTCTTTCTTTTTAAATTTTCTCTTTTCACTGCTTTTTGTTATCATTGCTGGAGTTAAGGTGTTGTCAGCCGGCCCTTTCTAACTGGGAGCAGGCTTGCATCAACTGCAGGCAGAGCCTTGGTGCTGGCCATCCATGAAAGCTCTCTGAGGTCAGCTTATATGGTCAGAGCTGTTTGGTGTATAATTCTGTTTCTGAGTTGCTGCTGAATGCCTTGCTGCTAGCTGTGCTCGGTATGTCCTGCAGCTCAGCCAAGGGCCAGGAAACACCCTAGAGGAAGAACTCCATCGGCACTTTGCTTGGCCCCGTGTGCTCTGGCTCTGGATCACTCAGCCCAATCTTGCAAGTCCTCTGGGAGAGAGCAATAACTAACCCTAATGTTCTCAGGCTACTCTGCACCAAGAGCAAGGAAGTAAGGAAGGTCCCCAAGCTTGGCATGGTAGACCTACTATAGTTATAAGTGCATACAGTCCTTTACAATTCCACAATGGAAAGGAAATAATTTCTGAGCTATTTTGAGTTTTCTTAAGCCCATTTTACAAACACGACTGCATGTAATATGACTCAATTTTACTTGAGCACAGTTTCTTGTACAAGAATACTTGATTGCAAACTCATAAAACTCCTTAAGCCATAGAAGTTATCCAGGCCCAAGCCCACATTTTGAGGGGAGCCAAGCCCCTCCATACAGAGCAAGATCCTCAGCTGGCGGCGAGCAGAGCAGAACCTGGAGGTGGTGCTGAGCATCACAGAACTTCAGCCTGCCACGAGCTTGGGCACGTGGGGACCAAACGTGACTTTTCCTCACATGTGCTCCAAATGGCACCAGCACATGGGATCTATGGGGAAGCTGAGCAAAGGAGTAACTTGAATAGGCTGGGATTTCCCAGTGAAGCCTGAGTGTGAACCCAGGAAGGGAGTGGCCCTAGAATACAGAGTAAGGCTTCCTCCCACAGGGGCAGTGGGTAATGTGAATAAGCCATGGCATCACTCTATACCTCATGACTTTATCTGAAGATGGTGACTCTGTGGCCTGGCATGATTGACATCAGTACCCCTGGTGAGCAGGAGTACATTCCACCTCAATGTGCAAAATCCTTGTGTCAAGGATTATTGAAGAAATCAACCTGATACCCCAGATATTCTTGTTAAGCCTGAGTTTCCTCATCCGTCAGTGGGATAATAAAGATTCTTCTTTCAAGAAGACTGAATAGAATGATGTACCTGGTACATGAAAAAGCTCAGGTGTTAATATATACAGGGTCATTATTCTTTGTTGTTGCTCTGACATCACCTGTGCCACAGTGATTCTGCTTATGTTATGGTCTGGGTCTTTACTCATGCTGCCATCTCCACCCTGAGGATTTTACCTACTTTCTTGAGTTTAATTTTGTTTGTATGAAAATTCCCAGCTCAAAAGTGTCCTCCCTCATGGAGCCTGCCCCAGGTCCCTTCCTGGAGCCCTCCCAGCTTCCCAGCTCTTGATTTTTGGTAGCAGTGCCAGATATTTCTTTTGAAATTGCCTTTCCCTGTTCTCAGCCCTTGGTCAGGATGACAGATTCTTGGACTTGAACTGCTAGGAAACAGGCTTTCTCTTTGACCTTCCTTCTTCTTCTGGCTGAATTATCTTGGCAATTGCTAAACTTCTTGTGTCTTAGTTTTCTCACTTATCAAACGGGTGGTAATTATACTGTCTACACTTGTAGGCTATTGAAGAATTAAATGAATCAGTACATATGAAGCTCTTAGATTGCTGCCTAATATATAGTGAGTATTCAGTACATTTTAACTGTCTGATGTCATTGTTGTTCTTACTGGAGTAGCTAAGCTGGCACAAAGTTAAACCATTAAATTTCACAATGGAAAGGAAAGTTAAAATCATTTTGCCATACAAGGTAAAAGTTTAGCTGAGGAAAATGCCAATACAGAGAGAATTATAACCCTCCCACAACAACAACAACAACAACAACAACAACAACAACAACAACAACAACGACAAATAGTTTCCTGATGACAATGAGGTCCTGGATGCAGCCATGCCTGATATCTACCTCTGGAGTTTTCGTTGCTTTATGCCAATAACACATTTTTTTTGTTGTTGTTTATGCCAGCTGGAATTAGGTTTCTCTCACTTGTAACCAAAAGAGTTCTAACATGTTCAAGCAGGGGCGACCTCATCTTCCTTTCAATTTCCATGGCATGTGTTTATGCTCTTGAGAGGCATATTTTTTTGAAATCATGATTAATGACTTGACAAAGAGCTACTCTTCCTATAAATTTCATTGTAAATCGTACTACATGAAAAGTCTTAGCAAGGTATAAATTAAAAAAAAATCACACTTAGTAGTTTATTAAAGAGTCACCTTTATGAAAAAGCACATAATTTCTTGATTACACGTACCCTGTGTATCTGGTGCAGTTCAGCCCCTTGATGATGGCTGTCGTCACCTTTTACTTCCTGTTAGTGACCTGTGTGCAGGCCTGTTTTGCCTTCCTGGCTTTAGGTGTCTGACCAATTTTTGTGTCCCCCATGGTGGCTAGCATGTAGTCCCGTATAAGGTAGGTCTTCAAGAATTGATGATATGTGAACAACTGTGGTTTACTGAGAATTTCTCTTACCATTAAATCCCAAGACATTGTTGCATTTTCTTATCTACTTTTCTAGACTCTAGAAACACAGCAAAATTAATCAAAGGGGCACAGTTTATGCTTCTTCAGCTGGTGGAAGCACAGCATACAACTTAAACATCTGATTTGAAGCCAAATGCTGCTAATTTCTAATTAACTTATATCCTCCTGGCACTTACAGTGTTAGGATGATGCTAATGAATGAGGTTATTAATTATATCTAGTCGATCTATATTCAATTAACAAAAAGCAAATATCAATAGAGAGAAAATTTTGTGAATGATTTATAAGAGAAGTCCACTTTGAAAAATTTCTAAATCTCTGCTGCTTATTGGAAAGAGGATTTCTGGGACACTGAGTGGTTTTCAAGAAGGAGGGAACATGCTCACCTGGCTCCCCTGGGAGACTCAGGGCCTGGAGACCAGAGATTCTGTTTATAGTTCTAAAACTTGTCTTTCCAGATAGGGTATATCTATTTTTCTTCCCTAGAGCTGAGATGACTTTAGGCCCCTAGCCAAGATCTCTGCCCATGGCCAGATGGGGCTGTTCTGGTCTTTTAGTGAGTGGCAACTTATTTAATACATATGGACTCAACACACAGTTTCTGAATTTTGGCTGGGCCTTGAAGGTCACAGACTTCCCAGGGATCCTTGGCAACAGAGAATAGCTTTCTATCTGATCTTGGCAATACTTGTCATCTGGATATGTCACTGTCTAGAAAGAAAAGTACCTTTAATAGCTAGAGCAGTACTGGTTGCAGCTTAATAAAGGTTATGATTTTAAATGTAATTAAAATTTTGGGGGTTATCACCATTTTTTTCCAAAATACACAAGCCAAAATTTGCTGATTAAAATTTTGTGTGCATTACTATAAAGGAAATTAAACCCATTTTATCAAATCATAGAGCAAAATATTTATTCACATTATAGTCAATCTTCTTTATTAAAACAAATATTTACATTTTTCTTATTATTAACAAAAAATAAAATTACATGCAATCACATCTTTAGTTTTCAGCAGTTTTAACTTCTCTTTTCTTAAATATAAAGAGAAACTTTGGTTATTATGTCTCACAAAGTTGACAACATTATTTATAATATTACCAGATGATTCTTAATTATTTCAAAGCTTTTATCATACATTTTATTTTCTAAATAATAATTTTTCCTACATATGACTTTGCATTATGACAAGTTCAATAATAAGAAGCAGCATTTAGACTTGTTTTTACAATCAATTACAAACTAATTATATAAGGTTTTTTTTACAGTCTTTGTTTAATACATTTTAAAAATGTTATCTTTTAAAATAGAATTTTTTATTGTGATAAAATACACATTTTATAAAAATTACGATTTAACCAATTTTGTGTATATTTCACTGGTATTAAATACATTCACATTGTTATTCAACCATCACCCCCATTCATATCCGTAACTCTTTTTGTCTTGTAAAACTGAAACTCTATACCTACTAAACAATAACTCCTTATCCCTACCCCACACCAATCCATAGCAACCATCAGTCTACTTTCTGTCTCTATAATTTCGACTACTCTAATTACCTCATAGGAATAGAATTATAAATTATTTTTCTTTTTGTGACTGCCTTATTTCACTTAGTATAGTGTCCTAAAGGTTTATTCATGTTGTGGCATATTGCCAAGTTTTCTTCCTTTTAAAGGCTGCATAATATTCCGTTGTATGTATATACTCCATTTTATGTATATATCACATTTTGTTTATCCATTTATCCATCAATGGACACTTGGATTGCTTCCATGTTTTAGCTACTATGACTAGTGGTATTATGAACATGGATATAGAAATATCTCTTTGAGATTCTGATTTCAATTCATTTAAATATAAATCCAGAAGTAGAATTGCTGGATCATACAGTAATTTTATGTTTAGTTTTTTGAGGACTCTCCGTACTGTTTTCACAATGGCTATACCATTTTATATTTCCACTAACAGTGCACAAATGTTCCAATTTCTCCGTATCTTCACCAACACTTGTTTTCTGTGGTTTTTTTTGATAGTAGCTATCCTTCCTAATGAGTATGAGATAATATCTCATCGTAGTTTTTGTTTGCATTTCCATAATGATTAGTGATGCTGATCATCTTTTCATGTGCTTATTAGCCATTTGTATATCTTCTTTGAAGAAATGTATATTCAAGTCATTTATCCATTTTTGAATCAGATTTTGTTGTTGTTGTTGGTGGTGTTGTTTTGAAATCTTAGGACTTCTCTATATATTTTGGATATTAATGCCTTTTAGATATTGTCATTTTAATCTTTATTGCTTTTAGTACTCTTTCTTATATGTTTCATAATTGATTTCTCAGTGATTCTTATACTGTTTCTTGAAACACATATTACACATTTGTTTGAGTTAAGAACAGATGTACACCTTCACCCAGCAGGAAGTCTCATCCGGCAATAAGTCCCATCGGCAATTGGCTTGTGCCAACTGAATCTGCAATGCTCAGCTTTCTAAGCACACCATCAGTGGTATCTCTGTTATTTAGGTTGATTAAGACTTGGCCTCAAGGTCTTGATGGAAATATATTTAACGCATGTAATAAAATAAGATCTCATTCTTTCCTCTTAGTGACTCAGACCAAGTAGTCGCCTCTGAATGAAGGCAGGTCAGGCTTGTCCGACAGTCCTGTGGGTGTCTTGCAATGGGGTCTTTAGGTAGACTTCCCAAAGACTGAGTGGTGAAAGAAAGATTTTAATGAGTGGGTAGTAAATCCTCATCTAAGGTAGGTGGTTTCTAATTCTTTGCTTTCAACAAAATTAAATGTAGATCTAATTGCTTTAACTCAAAAGGAGTCCTAAGAACTAAGTGATGATGATGTAACAAAATCCTCACTTACTTTCACTTTTTAAATTTTAAAATTTTTATCTTTTAAGTTTATTGTGGTAACATTGGTCAATACAATTATATAATTTTCAGGTGTACATTATAATTTGACCTCTATATATTCTATTGTGTGATTACCACCCAAAGTCCAGTTTCCTTCAGCTACCTTATATTTGATCTCCTTTACCCACTTCACCCTGCCCCTTTCCCCTATATTTGACTCTCTTTAACTGTCTACTTCCCCCCACCTCCCCAACTCCCTACCCTCTGGTAACCACTAGTCCATTGTTCATGTCCATAAGTCTCTGTTTGTTTGTCCTGTTCATTTGTTGCTTTTAGGTTTAGACTCTACATATAAGTGATTTCACGTGATTTTCAACCTTTTCAGTCTGGCTTATTTTGCTTAGCTTGATTATTTCGAGGTCCATCCATGTTGTCACGAATGGCAGTATTTCATCTCTTCTTATGGCTGAGTAATATTCCATTGTATATATGTACCACAGCTTCTTTAGCCAATCATCTATCGTAGGACACTTCGATTGTTTCCGTGTCCTGGCCACGGTAAATATGCTGCTATGAACATTGCTGTGCAAATATCTTTTCTGATATAGGTTTTAAGTCTTTGGGATAAATATCCAGTAGGAGGATTGCTGGATCATATGATAGATCAATTCTCAGTTTTTTGAGGAAGCTCCATACTGTTTTCCATAGTGGATGTACTAATTTGCAGTGTATGAGAGTTCCTTTTTCTCCACATTCTTTCCAACATTTGTTATTACTTGTCCTGTTGATTATAGCTATTCTAACAGGTGTGAGGTGGTATCTCATTGTAGTTTTGATTTGCATTTACCTAATAGCTAGCGATGTTGAGCATCTTTTGATATATTTTTTGGCCATTGGTATGTCCTCTAGGGAGAAGTGTCTGTTCAGGTCCTCTGTCCATTTTTTTTGATTGGATCATTTGTTTTTTCATTGTTGTTATTGAGTTGTATATTTTGGATATTAGGCCCTTATCGGAGGTGTTGCTTGCAAATATATTTTCCCATTCAGATGGTTGTCTCTTTCTCTTGTTGATGGTTTCTTTTGCTGAGCAGAAGTTTTAAAGTTTGATGTAATCCTATTCATTTATGTTATCTTTTACTTCCCTTGCCTTTGAGGTCAAATTCATAAAATCCCCTTTAAGTCCATCACTTACTGTCAGATGTGAATAAAGTTCTTCAGTGTTTACAGGTATAAAACAACAACAACAACAAAAAACCCAAAATAAAAGGTGAGAATAAAACTGATGCCAAATCTGCTCTGCTTAATTTTAGAAATAAGTAATGTTTCATGGTAAGGCCCAAGTTGAAAGACAATTTACAAGACTCCCAGCAAGGTGGACTTATATGCATATGAAACACAGAGGGAAGGGCTCAAATGGCTACTGACATCTGGACCAGTCATGCTGACCATCTTGTCCCCTTTCTGATCTAGGGGACAGCTTGGGCAACAGAGCAACAACTACAAAATCATCTCATTAAAAGATGCATTCCCAATATACTCTCATTTAAAAAAATATATAATATATGTGATAATTTATCAAAATTTCTATGCTATTATCTTAAATTGTTTAATTATGTATCAATAGTAATTATAATAATAACTTAATCAGAAAATATTTTTAAAATCACCTAGAGCCATTTAGTCATAAGAAATAAAGGAATTTCAATTTGTATACACATTTTTGTTGCAGAATTTTATGAAGATGATAATAAAGCACATTCAAGCATAAAATTTTATGACATTAGGATAAAATTCTATGAGATAAGTGGATTAGAGCTGTGTTCAAAAAGAAAAGAAGATGTAAAATTTCTGACTGTTAAAGTGGAAATTGCTCGTTTTTTTTCTCATATATTTTTTTGATGGATAATAGTAGGTCTTAAATTGCTGTGATATTTATTTTCTATTGCATAAATTCCAAAGAGAGGTCTAAGAGTTCTATTTTAAAATTCCGGCATTTATAATAATAAGAAATTATATACTTGTGTGAAAAAGCTAAATACAACCTTAAAAGTATATGAGGGGAGTTTCACATTTTTGTTATAATTCTGTTAAGGAGTGAGTGCAATGGTGGAAGAACTGCTGAAATAGAGAGGTTACACAGGACCCACTGTCTCTAGGAGATTTCAATAAATTCTGTCTAATTAGATATGGTGGTGAGCCTAAGTGAGGAGAAGAGGGAAGCAGTGAGCTCACAGGTGGGAAGGCATCTAATCACAAAGGCCTTGGTTGAGAACCCAAAGATTCTGGAGTTTCCAGGAAATATTTAAATAGCAGACTAGTGATGATGAAGCCATTTTAGAAAGTTTGTTTCATGCTGAGACAATGCAGAAGGGCAAGAAGAAAAGATGTGAGAAATTAGGATCTGAAAAATAGATCAAAGATCTTAATGTTAGGGCTAAGTCTATAAAACTTGCAGAGGGAAACATAGATGTAAATCTTTGTGACTTTGGATTAGGCAATTGTATCTTAGATATGACACAAAAAGCACAAGAAACCAAGGGACCAAATAGATAAATTGGACTTCATCGAAATTAAGAACTTACGTGAATCAAAGAAGAGTATCGAGAAAGTGAAAAGAGAACTCATAAAATGGGAGAAAATATTTGGAAATCATATATCTGATAAGGATCCAGTATCTAGACTATATAAACAACTCTTACAACTCAATAATAAAAAAAACCCATTTTTTAAAAATGAGCAAAGAAGTTAACCATTTCTCCAAAGAAGATATACAAATGGCCAACAAGCAGATGAAAAGATAGTCAACATCATTAGTCATTGGGAAATGCAAATCAAAACCAAAATGAAATCTGCTTCATACATACTAGGTGGTTATAATCAGAAAGATGGACAATAACAAGTGTTGGTAAAGATGTGGAGAAATTTAAAACTTCATACATTGCTGATGGAAATGCAAAATGGTGAAATTGCTGTGGAAAACAGTAAAAAGAAGCATACTGGAGAGTGAACATTCACCTTTACATTTTGTTTTGAGCTTTGTAAGAGCAAAAATAAAAAAAAAACATATTGAGTTACAGAAGCAAAATAGTCTTTTCTTGCACTAAATTTCAAAGTATTTAATTACAATGGACCTCAAATAGCTATGGTGGATATTGGCTTCAATATCAGTTTTCTGACTTCTAGTATAAAACAGCAATATAAAGTGATTTATATTCTATTACCTACCAACCAAAAAGAGCCAAAAGGAATGAAGAAATGGAGAAGATATCTCCACATTTAAACACATTAGAAAAAAATCCACTGCCTCAAACCACACACTGAAGAATGACTGAAAAATAAAGTAAAATTTGGACCAAAAAGAAAAAAAAAGCATGAAGCAAAGATGATTCCTTGATGTCTTCAATTATAGAGTTCTCCAAAAAGAGTTAGCATAGCTATAAAGGCCTAATCAATGATCTAGTTAGTACCTCCCATTGCAGTATCTGGAACATGAGAAAACCAGGGAGTAGTCCCCAAGCCCTTTCACACCATTTGGAAGCAGATTACAGAGGTGAGGCATGAAAGAAGCCATACAGGAAAGCTGGTTTTGCAAGAGGCTGATGGGAGTAGAAGTATGCACAGCTATCAGCCGTTCAGATGAGCTAAAGTTGAGTAAAATCTAAGTGGCTACAACATGAAGCAATACATTTGCATTAGATATTTCACCATCCAGCTCATGTCTTTTCCCTCACCTGACATCCATTTTTTTTTGTCAGTGGGTAACACTCAGATAGGAACCAGCAACTCATGTACAGATACTACCCCACAAAGGAAGAAAGACTGTAACAAAGCTAATGAGGGGTACACATCAGAAGTATTGCGCTATTAATTAGAAAGAAATTTTGGACCAACACTTCAGAAGTATATTGCCTACTAAGCTGTCTCCTCTTGGCTGTATGCTCACTCTTCTAATCTCTGCTCTGGGATGCTAGGGCTGGGACTCTGCTGTCACATTTCTGGTCTGTCAGCTGCTCCTCATTGGGCTCTGCCAAGAGAGCTGTTAGTGGGATACCTCAGAGCTGTAGAAGAGACAAGGAACCTACTTCTTCCCTCCTGAGTACTTCCTGTTCCCATCAGCATCACCCTGGCAACACTTTTTCTCTTTGACAGCAGCAATTTCCTCCTATAGCAGCAGCTGAATCCCACTTACAGTTTTCTCACATTGATAGAATAAGTGATCTCATGCTATTCAGAGATACAGGCAACACACCAAGTGTTGAGTCACAGTCCCACAAGACCCTTCCTTGAGCTCATGATGTGCTAGGACCAGCCAAGCATTGCCTCTTCTGTGACTTTTGGCTTCAGCTCCTTGGGCCTCTTCCACTGAGGTCAGAAGCACCAGCAGCAGACAAGCAGTGGCCCCTCCTTGGGGGTCTTGGCTCCAATTTCCTCCTCTCAGTTTCTGATGGACTAACACTGGCCAAAAAGTCCCATCTTCAGATATCTTTGTCCTGAGCCTGTGGATCCCCTCTTTAGAGCTCTGAGATACCAGCACCAGCCATGTAGCAACCTCTACTCAAAAGTCTAATGTTTGGCATGAGAATGATCCTTTGCCAAAGTTATATACTTTAACGTTTCAACCTTTTCATTTTGTTTCTCTGGCCTAGGGATGGTAGTGACTTTCAGCAGTTGTTAGCTTTATGATTCTGAGTGTTTCCCCTTTTCCTTTTCAGTTCTCCAATACTTGGTTGACAATATTTTATATTAAATTATTAAGAAGCCTAATATAGTTTATTTTTCCTTATCAGACACTGACTGATACAATAAGTTTTAAGGAAACATAGTAGTACAAGAAGATATACTAGAAATAAAGAAAGCAGTAAGACATCAGAAGGAGATAATATTGGTCTGGTGAGTTAAGAAAAGAAATAAAAGTAAAGATATAAAACCATGATAGAAATGAAAGTCCTATTTGAAACACAAGAGGTAAAAAAGAGAATATTAAAAGTATAGGTGGTGGTATGAATGACACACTTGGAAAACAACATTAATAATAATTATTAAGGAAAAATATTAATTACAGGACATCCAACCATATCTACGTGTAAATTGCAGTCAAGATAAGAAAAATCTAAGAAGTGGAAGAGAAATAAATATTTTAAAAATAGAATTTAAAAAATACTCCTAGAATTAAGTAGCCTGACTGAACAGAATGAGAAGAAATTCTACAACTTAGGAAAAACTGATACATAATGAATATTTTCCAAGAAATATCTTGAAGATTTCAGAATTTAAAGATAATGAAACTATTTAAGCTAGACGGTCTCACATAAAATATACAAATTACACAAAAAAGAGGAACATCAGTTTGGTAACAGGCAATGAATGCAAGTGGACAATAAAACAATATGTTTAAGTTTATTAGAAAAAATCCAATAATTAAATTTCTGGATAATTATTCTGATATAAAAGCAAAAGAAGATATTTTCAAATATGCCAGAACTTGAAGAACAGCATCTATGCACTAACATTCCTCGGGGAAAAAAAATGATTCCAACTTAAAGTAAAAGATTTCATAAAAATATTAAGCATAAAATAAAAGAATATGAATAAAATACAGCAATAACGACATCAACAAAAGACAGTAGGAACAGACCAATAGAAGATTCAGATATTAGAGTTATTAGATACAGACTTTAAAATAGGCTCACTTCCTATAGTAAAGAAAATAAAAGAACTAGGTGAAAATTTTATCCTCAAATCAGAAGCTATAAAAAATATCAGATACAAGTTTTATTACTGGAAAATAGAATAATTAAAATTAAGAACTCAATGAATGAGTTTAATGGCAGGTTAGACACAGTTAAAAAGAGAGCTAGTGAATTGAAAGATAAATTTGAAGAAAATATCTAGAGTGACACATGGAGAGAAAAGATTTAAAAATAAAGAAATCATTTAGGAGATGTAGGTCATACGGTAAAGATTTAACATATGTGTAATTGAAGTTCAAAAAGGAGAAGGGAAAATAGGGTATAGAGATAATTGCTGAAAACTTTGCATCAACCCACAGATCCAAGAAGTCTAAACTCTATGTAGGACAAATACAAAAAAACCCCACATCTAGGCACATGATAGTAAAACTACTTAAAAACACAAAACTAAGAAAAGAAATCTTTAATGTATTCAGAGAAAAAGGTATAATCTAATATGATTTCTTAAGAGACACATAGGAAGCCAGAACACATCATGATGATAAAAGCAAGGTACTGAGAGAAAGTAACTTCTAACTTAGAATTCTATGATTGGTGAAAATATGAATATGAAATAAAGATACATTCAGAAACACACAAACAACAATGAGAATTAATCAAGTGAAGGCCTACAATTAAATAAATATTAAAGGGAAGAGGAAAATAATCCCTGGTGAATATTTATAAACTTGAATAGAAATGAACACAAAATAAGTAAATATATAAAAATTTAAATAAATATTGACTATATAAGAATGTCTTGTGGGTATAAAATATATAGTGAATTAATGTACATGACAAAATAATTATAATTTGGGGTAGATAGAATTAATATGCCAAGTTCCTAGAATTTTCTGGAAATAAATAAGGTAATAAAAATACAAGACTTTGATAATGTTGCATATTTTAATCTTTATGGTAATCATTAAACAGACAGTAAATGAATGTATAACTGCCAAACTAATAAAAATGAAATAGTGGAATAATAAAGATAATCCAAAAAAGATAAATAAGAAATAGAACAAATAAGAAATATAGAAACCAGAAGTATGGTAGATTAAACCCAAACCTATCAATTATTTTATTAAATATAAATGAAAAAATTCTTGGGGATTCTGGGAAACATGGTGGAGTGAGAGACATCCTCAGATCTCTCCCCTTGAAACAACAATAAGCCGAACACCTAAAACTCAACAAAAAACACCCAAACTACACACCAGCACATCTGATCGTGGGATGTGCGCATAAGAGCTACCACAGACAGAACCCTGAGTGTCGGCAGTGGACTGGAGAAATAAAGCAGCTGCCTCTCGCAGCCAGCAGAGCTCCCTGCAGGAGGTGGGGAAAGGGTGAAGGTGAGGTGACTTTCCTGAACAGCACTACCTGGGAGTGCTGTGAGCACCATGAAGCCTGCAGCAGGGCCCAGACATCAGAGCAGAAAGCAGAGAAGTGAGACGGGACTCTAGAGAAACAATAGCTGATTTTTACTGGCCCCTGTTGCAAAAACCGAGGCTGAGCTGCAGCCCGTAACTCCCAACCCAGAGGGCGTCTCCCCCCATACCCTCTGAGACTGATCACCGAGGAGCTGCAGGAGAATCTGAGCAAATGCTGCCGAGACTGTCACTGACACTGACAGGGGATAGCAAATGTGATTAAATATCAACAAGAAAATTTAAAAAGCATTATTAAGACGTTATATAAAGCAGGGATCCAAGAGGCTTCGACGCCACCTACTGGAAACCAAAAGAAAAGCGCCTTCTTTGCAACAGGCTAAACAGACATTTATATAATAAATCTTCATTCTGGAAGAACAGTAGAACATACTTCCATTAATGTCGAGGCAGAGAAATAGTCCATTAAACACCACAAACAACCAAGGTGACAAGGCATCTCAGAAAGAAAGAGAAAAATCTTCAGAAAATAAGCTTACAGACAGAAATATGAGACTTAAGTGACAGAGAATTCAGGATAGTACTTCTGAAAAAACTCAGTGAGACCCAAAACACTCAAATCAACAATTTCAAGAACTGAAAAAAACAACTAGATAAGAAGAGCAAGGAGATTGAAACCCTCTAAAAGAACCAAATAGAACTTCTGGAGATGAAAACACACTGTAAAAGTTGAAAAATGCAATAGTAAGCTTGGGAAATAGAGTCACCCAAATGGAGGAAAGGTTCATTGATATCGAAGATAGAAATATAGAAATAAATCAGAAGGAAGAAGAGAGAAAACAAAGAATGAAAAATAATGAAAGAGAAATACAAGAACTGACTGATACCATCAGGAGAGGAAACATAAAAATAATGGGCATTATCAAAGGATGGTAAATTATAAAGGAAAACCAATTAGATTATCCTCAGAATTCTCAGTGCAAACCTTAAAAACCAGTAAAGAATGGAATCAAATATTTAAACTATTAAGAGAAAGGAACCACCAGCCTAGAATAATGTCTCCAGCTAAGCTCTCCTTTAGATATAAAGGAGAAATTAAGACCTTTCTGTACATACAAAAATTGAGGGAATTCTCCACTACGAGACCTGCAGTACAGGAAATACTGAAAGGAGTCAGCTCACTTAAAACAAACTGATAAAAAAGAAACAAAATATAATTAGGAGTAACGTGACTATCAGGCAAATAGAAGCAGAGGAGTGCAAACCTTACTAAGAACAGAGCATTCTAAGCTTAAATAATAAGAGAATTGTTATAACAAGAAAGTAATGAACATTCAGTGTACGTAGAAACAAATTGAGATAATGACTGAAAAGTGGAGGATTCAAAAATCCATATTCGCAAAGGGGAATGGAGATAAAGTACGTGCAAAAGAAAATGGATGACTGTATATATATATAACTATCTTTTACATATACATGATGGTAACCACAGGCCAAAGATTTAGAACCATTGTATGTAACATAAAACAAGAAGGACCAGAGGCAAAACCCACAAAAGCCAACCAAAATAAAGAAAACATAAACAAAAGACAAGGAAGCAATGGAAACACCAAGCTACCAGAAAGCAAAAGATAAAATGGCTTTAAGAAGATCTCATATTTCAATATTTACCCTTAATGTAAATGAACTGAACTCACAAATAAAAAGGCACAGAGTTGCAGAATGGATCAAAAAACAAAACCCAACCATATGCTGCCTTCGGGAGACATATCTCAGCTCCAAAGACAAATATAGACTCAGAGCGAAAGCGTGGAAAATGATATTTCAAGCAAATGGCATTCAGAGAAAAGCGGGAGTAGCAGTACTACTATCGGATGAAATAGACTTCAAAATAAAAAAGGTAAAGAAAGATACTGAGGGACACTTTATAATGATAAAGAGAATCATGTGCCAGGAAGACATAACACTTATTAATATATATGCTGCCAATCAGGGAACCCCGAAATATGTAAAGTAAAAATTAACAGAACTAAAGAGAGAAACAGACGAAAACACTATCATAGTAGGGGACCTAAATACTCCACTGTCAGATATGGACAGATCATCCAAACAGAAAATCAATAAAGAAATAACATCCTTAAATGACACATTAGACCAACTGGACATAACTGACATTTACAGAGCCTTCTATCCCAAAAAAGCTGCTTATACACTCTTCTCTAGTGCACATGGAACATTCTCAAGGATTGGCAACTTAGTGGGATACAGAGATAGTCTCAATAAATATAAGAGGTTTGAATAATACCAACCATATTCTCTGATCATGATGTTTTGAAACTACAGATCAACTGTAAGAAGAGAGCAGGAAGAACCACAAATACATGGAGATGAAACAACATGCTACTGAAGAATAAGTGGGTCAGAGAAGAAATAAAAAAAGAGATTAAGAGATACATAGAAACAAATGATAATGATAGTACAACATATCAAAACTTTTGGGACACAGCAAAAGCAGTCATAAGAGGAAAGTTCATATCATTACAGGCCTATCTCCAAAAGCAAGAACGAGCCCAAATAAACAACCTAATACTTCATCCTAAAGAACTAGAAAAGGAAGAATAAGTGAGGCCTAAAGTCAGTAGAAGGAAAGAAATAATCAAAATTAGAGCAGAAATAAACGAAATTGAAAAGTAAAAAATAAATACAATAAAAATCTGGTTCTTTGAGAAGGTTAATAAAATTGACTCACTCTTGGCTAGACTCACTAAAGAAAAAAAAGAAAGGACAGAACTAAACAAGTCTTGGAATGAAAGGGGAAATTACAACTGACATTGCAGAAATAAAAAGTCATGCAAGAATACTATGAAAAAGCATATAATACCAAATTTAATAACCTAGAAGAAATGGACCAGTACTTAAAAGAATATAACCTTCCTACACTGAATCAAGAAGAACCGAAAAACCTAAATGGATCTCGAGATAATCATGCTAACTGAAATAAGCCAGACAGAAAAAGTTGAAAATCACATGATATGTGGGATATAAAATCACTTATATGTGGGATATAAACCTAAAAGTAACAAAGGAACAGGACAAACAACAGAGACTCATGGACATGGACTATAGACTTGTGGTTACCAGAGGGTAGGGGGTGAGTAAGAAGGGGGGAGGTAAAGGGGATCAAAGATAGGGAGGTAGGGGGATTGTGAAGTGGGTAAAGAAGATCAAATATATGGTAGCTGAAGGAAATTGGACTTTGGATTGTAAACACACAGTAGAATATACAGATGTCAAGTTATAATATACACTTGAAAATTATATAATTTTATTAACCTATGTTTCCCAATAAACTTAATTAAAAAAAAAAAAGGAAAAATATCTTCTTCTTAGACAGAATCAAGAAGATTTGGAAAATCTAAATAGACCGATCAGCAGTATGGACGTTGAAACAATCATCAAAACCTACCAAAAAGTAAAAGTCCAGGACCAGATGGCTTCACCAGTGAATTCTGCCAAACATTCAAAGATTTAATACCTATTCTACTCAAACTCTTCCAAAAAATTGAACAGGAAGCATTACTTCTCAACTGATTTTATGAGGCCAAAACCTGGTAAGGATAACACAAGAAAAGAAAACTACAGATCAATATCTTTCATGAGCACAGTTGCAAAAATCCTAAATAAGATACTAGTGAACTGAATAAAGCAACATATTAAAAAGATTATGCACCACGATCAAGTGGGCTTCATCCCAGGGGCACAGGGATGGTTCAACATACGCAAATCGATAAATGTGATACATCACATAAACAAATTAAAAAATAAGAATCATATGATCATATCAATAGATGCAGAAAACGCTTTTGACAAGATACAGCATCCATTTATGATCAGAACACTTTACAAAATCGGTATAGAAGGAAAGTACCTTAACATAATAGAGGCCATATATGACAAACCCTCATACAACATTATACTTAATGGTGAAAAACTGAAAAGCTTCCCTCTAAGATCAGGAGCAAGGCAAGGCTGTTAACTATCGCCACTGTATTCAATTTAACATTAGATGTCCTAGCAAGTGCAATCAGACAAGAGAAAGATATAAGAGGCATCCAAATAGGAAACGAAGAAGTTGAACTGTCACTATTTGCGGATGACATGATTCTCTATATGGAAAACCCTAAAGACATCATAAGAACACTACTAGAAACAATAGCAAATACAGTAAAGACTCTGGATACAAAATCAGTGTTCAAAAATCCATAGCATTTCTATACTCTAATAATGAAGTGTCAGAAAAAGAAGTAGAAAAAAATCATTCCTTTTGCAATTACACCAAAAAGAATAAAATAGGTAGGATCAATTTAGTGAAACATGTGAAGGATCTATATAATGAAAACTAGAAGACCCTATTAAAAGAAATCAAAGAAAATACAAAGAAATGGAAAGATATTCCGTGTTCTCGGATAGGAAGAATCAACATAGTTAAAATGACCATATTACCTAAAACATTATACAGATTAAATGCAATCTCTATCAAAATCTCAATGTCATTTTTTAAAGAAATAGAACAGAAAATCATCATATTTATATGGAAGCACAAAGATCCCAAATTGCCAAAGCCATCCTGAGAAAAAAGAATGAGACTGGAGGCATCACTCTGCCTGACTTCTTATTACACTATAAAGTGATAGTCATCAAAACAGCATGGTATTGGCAGCAAAACAGACACATGGACCAGTGGAACAGAATTGAGAGTCCACAAGTAAACCCATATTTATATGGGCAAATAATTTTTGACAAAAAAAGCCAAAAACATACAATGAAGAAAGGAAAGCCTCTTCAATAAATGATGCTGGGAAAACTGGAAAGCCACCTGCAAAAGAATTAAACTGTTGTCTATCACCACACA
>NW_006442489.1:836650-837347 GCF_000325575.1 Pteropus alecto
ACGGGCTATTTACCCCAAAGACTTGAAAACTCATATTCAAAAAGATATATTGCACACTGATATTCATAGCAGCATTATTCACAGTGGCCAAGACATGGAAGCAACCAAAGTGCCCTACAATAGATGACTGGCTACAGAAGCTATGGTACATATATATGATGGAATATTACTCAGCCATAAGAAGTGATGAAATACTGCCATTTGCGACAACCTGGATGGACCTCGAGATAATCATGCTAAGTGAAATAAGCCAGACAGAAAAAGTTGAAAATCACATGACATCACTTATATGTGGGATATAAACCTAAAAGCAACAAATGAACAAGACAAACAAATAGAGACTCAAGAACATGGACAATGGACTAGTGGTTACCAGACGGTAGAGGGTGGGTGAGGAGAGGGAGGTAGATGGGGTAAACGGCATCAAATATAGGGAGTAGGAGGATGGTGAAGTGGGTAAAGGGGATAAAATATATGGTAGCTGAAGGAAACTGGGCTTTGGGTCATAAACACACAATAGAATATATAGAGGTCAAATTATAATGTACACCTGAAAATTATATAATTGTATTAACCAATGTTACCCCAATAAACTTAACAAAAAGAAATTGAAAAAAGAAAAATTTCTCTATTTAAATGACAAAGAATTGTAGGTAGCATAAAAAAGATAACATACATGTTGCTTATAATAGACCCA
>NW_006442489.1:837366-842798 GCF_000325575.1 Pteropus alecto
GGAAAGAAAAATATCGAAAGCAAAAGGATAAATAAAATGTTAAACAAAAGAAATCTTACATAATTTTATTAATATCAAACAATGTATACATTCAGATACAAAACATTTATTATAGAGGAACATGTAATAATAATATAGGACTTAACAAAGGAAAATGCAATTATTCTAATTTATATGCACCTGATAATATAATATCAAAATATGGGGCCAATATTGATAGAACCAAAAGAAAAAATATACAAAGCTACAATATAATGAGAGATTTTTAACGTGTTTCTCTCAATTATTGATAGAATAAGTACACAAATGTTAGTAGGGAAATAGAAGATTTGAACAAGAACAAGAAACTTGACCCAATTGATATGTCTAGGCATTGAACTAACATCTGAAAAATATACTTAATATTCAATTGCACAGAGAGTATTAAAGTGATTTTTTTTGGTGAGGCATAAAGAATATCTCCTAAATTTCAAAGGATTGAGATCATTGACAGTATGTTTTGTGAGAACAGTTCAATTAAGTTATAAAACAATAACAAAATAACAGATGGAAAAGCCCCATATATTGGGAAATTAATGAGATTCTAAAATAATTCATAAGAACATGAAGAAGAAATCACAATAGAAATTTTGAAATTAGTAATTTAAAATTTATAACATTAAAATTCATGAGGTAAAGCTAAAACTGTGATTAGAGAAAAATTGATAGCCTAAATGCGTGTGTTAGGAAAAAAGAAAGGTTGACATTCGTGGTATAAATACTCATCTCAAGAAATTATGAAAAGAATAGCAAATTAAAACCAAAATAAGTGAAAAGATTAAAATACTTAAGATAGCAACAGCTAAGCATCCATATAATGGTAATAATCAATAATATGAGTTTTTAAAAAAATATTAATAAAATTGATAAACTCCAGTGAGACTGATCAAAAAGGAAAAGAAAGACAGCATGGGTAAACAATGTCAGGAATGTCAAAAGATGAAACTACAGGTTTTAGAAACTTTATATACTGAAAATAGAATACTATTATTTTCAAATATTTGTGCAGAGTTTACAAAAATGTCTATGTGATAAATTCTTAGGAAAAGCACTGTAAATGTTAAGTTTCTGTTTTTTTCCTACTCCTCCTCCTTTTTCTTCTTTTAATCAAACACCACATTCTTTGACCATGATGCAATAAAATCAACCTTAGCAACTAACTAGAAAATAGTAAAAAATGATATCATGTAGCTAAAGCTGTGCTCTGATAAAATTTTTAGCCTTTAAGACACATGTTGTTCACAAAAGTGAAGAAAAATTAAGCATTCAATTTGGTCAAAGAGAAAAAAAATCAACAAAGTTAGCCTTAGAAAACACAAGACAGGAAATTATATATAATCAAAGCAGAAATTGGTGAATTTGAAAATAGGAAATGAGAAGTAGAAAATAATCTCAAGAGCTGATTTGAAGATACACATATGTGTGCTCATTTGCAAACTCTTATGTGCACATACGCTAGAGAAGGACACATATGCACATGCAGGGACACACAATAAATCAACAGCTTATAAAAAGAACAATTCAAAAAAAGAAAGTGGAAGAAACCACAGATAAATAAGAAATTCAAAATTACATGCAAAAGAATATTTTACTTAACTCTATGTAAATAAATTTGAAAACTCATTTGGATTGGATGATTGATTCCTGAAGACTTAGGAAAACTTAAATAGATCAATGTTCATGTCTGAAACTGAGAAATTGTTCAGATTATCCTCAAGCTGTATAACCTAGGGTTACTGTGACCAAGAAGAGGTAGTTGTATGTGTTAATATGGAAAGATGCTCTGTTAAGTTGACCCTTCAAGGGTACCCAGGTGCACATCCACAGTTAAAGTGTGCTGCCTTTGGTGTAAAATTGTGTAAACGAGTGCACAAATGTATGCATTGTTTTATGTGCATGTACATTTTCTGGTAACTTGGGAACCTGAACTCTGGAATACTGAGGTTTGGTCCTCAAGCAGGTGGGGTGCGAGGACGCTAATTTTTCATTGTGAATCCTTTTAATTGATCTGGATATTTCTTTATCACGCTCTTGTCATTTTTTTTTTAATGAAATAGAGTGGGAACAAAAGGAGTTTTATAAAAAATGCCAAAAGAATATCCCCCATGCCTATTTCTCACCACAATCCCAGATATAAGCCACAGGAGAACTTTGAAATGTAAACCTAGGATGAGGAGAGTGTTGCTAACTGGCGTTGTAGCTGTTGGTCTCCTGTAATGACCTCCAAGTGTCCAACTGCTCAAGTTTTCTGTTGGCAATAATAATAACCTTAACTTTGCAGCCCGAATTCTTTTTTCTTTCCCATGGCAATTCTAACTCATTCTTTTACCACAAAATAATAAAATTGGGGTGAGAGAATGGTTTCTGAAATGAGAATGGTGATTAATATCCCCAGCTGTCATTCACTAGCAGAAATTTGTCATGTTACACAAAGAATTAAATTCATCTTGCATTAAAAAAGGATTGAAAGAATTAATTAATTTTCAATGTAATAACTTAAGCAACCAAATTTTGCATGACTATGAGAGTTTTTGAACTTCTAATGAACTGTTTATAATGTTCCAGTGAAAGTGAACTAAAAAAGCAATTCTTTGATCATGGCTAATATCCAAGACTCCTCTTAAAAAGCTATTTGGTGAAATAACTTGCAAGGGAATGGATCTTGAGATAAGGGTGATGAATAAGGACTAATTAATAAGAGAATCAGAGGTCAGATGTTCTATCTGTTGTCCTCACGAACAACACTGCCTGGTGACCTCACCATTGTGTGGTCCACTCCCCATTGGGGATTGGCCATGTGACTGTTTAGGAAGACTTTGAGTGTGATCCAAGCAGAGGCTTTCTAAGTGCTTGCACATTGGGCTTGTCTTCTTGGAATGTTCCCTCACGTAAGCCAGCTGCCATGTAAGAGTTCCAACTGGCCTGGGGCCACTATACTGTTAGGAAGCCTAAGCTAGCCAGTGTAAGGTCACATGGAGAGAGCTATGTGTGATCAGCTCCTAGATGTCCTAGCTCTCCTAGATGAAGCACCAGATATTAGAATGTTGGTGCCACTGACCTAGCATGCACTACCTAGTGCTGAAGACTGACCAGCTGAGCCCCAGCTCAAATTCATTATTGTTATTTAAGCCACTAAGTTTTGAAGTTTGTTATATAGCAAGAGATAACTAAAACAGAGGATAAGGCATCCTAGCTAAGATATGCCTTGAAGAAAATGTAGCCGGCACCAGAAATAAATATATAAAGAATGATACTTTTCCGGTAATGGGATCAGAGCATTAATTATCTAGTTCACAAGGACTCTGTGGGTGACAAAGTACTGCAGGTCCTTACAATTCAAGCATGGTTTCTACACCAGCAGTGTCGACATACCCTGGGAACCTGCTAATTCCTAAATCAATCAATCAATCTCAGGCCCTGGCCATATCTACTGAGTTAGAACTTCACAAGATTCCTTTTCACAAGATTTTCATGTTTCATGTTCAAGACTTAGAAGCTCTGGTCTGGATAAATGAGCAGTAAACTAGGCCTTGATTCTAGGTTTGTAAGCCTCTGGGGTGTTATGCTCTAAGCAGTGAACAGGTGAGGGTTGTGAGCCCCTGCACACACACATATTTGAGATAGCCGTCCCTTTGGAGAACTTCGAAAGGGGGTGATTCATCCACTGAAGCTCTTACTGTTACCTAAACATTAATCAGCCTTTTATGTTTTCAACTTACAACCATAAGTTATCAGGCCACTGTGGTTATCCTTAGAAAAAAATTCAGTAAATGGGGCTCTTTGTCAACTGTCAAAGCAGAGACACTGTATGACCTAGAGAGGGAGGTGAAGGGGAAAGTGACTCCACATGACGGGGTGCTGTGAAGAGAGGGAGAGAAGGACAAGGGTTCCCCAGGTCTCTAAGGCCCTGGACTGTGAGTACCTGAAATGCTGGCCAGCGGTTCTTGATGTTGATATGCCTAAAACTATTATCATCACCAGTCAAAACAGGAGGCCTCGGCCCTGCCCTGGAGAATCTACACCAGGAGGCTTGGGTGGGGCCTGAGAACCTGCACATTAACAAGACATCATAAGGTCTTCAGTCAATGCAGGTGATTCCAGGACCATCCCCTCTACTTTAAATTGAGAAGTTAAGGGTTCTGACAGAACCAAGCAGTGGTGTGCTGGTAAATTGGTAATCCTGGAGGAAAATTACCCACACCCTTCCCCCCAATTCCCCCGCCTTTAGTCTCTGTGGTGAAATATCTTGACTATTGCAGATTTCAAGCCACCAACGGTTTAACAACCAGCTCCTCAAACTGCTGACTATATGACAGTTGGCTCTCTTGAGCCTGCATGAGAAAAATAACCTGCATGAGAGAAACCATTTTTTTGTTGCATCACTGACTGGATGGTGATGCTAACGCTCCAGTTAAGATCATGATGCCTGCTCACTTTGCCTGATACACCTCCCTCCCTCTCCTCTCCTTCTCTCTGACAATAGCCTGCAGGGCAGGGTAGGCAAAGGAGGTTGAGGCTTCATTCATCCTCTCAGGATTGGTCCTGTGTTAAGTGTTGGGAGCCCAGGGCCTTGGTGTTGTGCTATGGAACCACTGGCCCTCCAGGAAAAACACTCACTCCTGCATCACTTTTGTGGACCTCAGAGTTTGGTCTCTATTTTGAGCGTCATAGCCACATGGTGGAGGGACAAGTGTCCTGGTACTTGGCTGAAGCACAGATACTTGTTGGGGTCTGGTCTCCCTGGTAGCTGCTCTGGATGCCCAGATGGTACAACCTAGAAATGTGAGAGATTGCTATGTTGTGGGATGAATTTTGAACAATGGGAGAAAGAAGCCAGCGATGATTTTCCCTTTCCTAGGTGTCGTCCCCACTTCCATGATCTATTCCAAGACAGCAGACTCCAGGAGACCTATACACTGTGGCCAGCCCAGTAAGGCAGCCCGTTTTTTTTGGTCTCTGGCCTTCATTGCCTCTTACTATCCTCACCTCAACTCCTGTTTCCTTCAGGTTGTATCTCCCAGAGAAATATTAGCACAGATGCTTTGACATAGGTTCTGCTTTATGGGGAACCAAACTTAAGACTCATCCTAATTCCAACTGTGCCCACAGTACTGACCTCCCTTTTCCCTGGTAACTTCATAGAGTCAGTGTTCCTGCTCTGGCCGTGAGTCTTTGGATTGGAGGGACTGAGCACCTCGTCCAGTAGCCCGACCTTAACTCTGGAAGAATGGAACTTCAGGACCCAGGACAATAACGGTCCTGCTCACTCCTGAAAGTCTCAGGGTAAGAAAACTGACCAAAGTGGGGAAGTCTTTCTTTCTAAAAGTCTTTTAATAACTTTCCAAATCCCAGCATTTCAAATATATATTCATATAAAGTTATAAATGTATAAC
>NW_006442489.1:843092-852716 GCF_000325575.1 Pteropus alecto
ATTTATATCTAAATATAAATAATAAAATATAAATTATATATATAAAATATATAAATTATCTGATATATAATATGTAACATATTATATAATATATGTTTATACATATTTAGAAAATTGAGATTTGAAAAAGATATAAAAGCTTTTAGAAAGAAAGACTTCCCTGCTTAGGAAGAAAATTTCTAAATCATAAGAAGAAAGTTCTTTGTAATTTTTTCCAGATAGAATCACATTAGTGGTTTAGCATATACTTCTCTACAGCTGTTCTTAATAATTTATGTATACCTATATCATATTAAGTGGCACGATTTTGCAGCATCAGTTTTCCTTAACTGCTAGTCTCTGCTTTCCAGAGACATACATGTGCACATACATCTCAAAGCCTTCAAGGGTCAGATGGTTTGCCATTGAAGGTATACACAGTGACTTATTTACACTGTGCTTAATTGGTCCCTGTAGTAGAGCTTCTGCATCTCATTTCTCACTGTCGCCTACTGCACTGCTGCCTGAGCAAACACATTCCACATCCAGGAGTCTTTAAGAAGGCAGTAGTCAGGTCCAAGGTCCCAGATACTAGGGTGGCTGGCATTTATGGCCCCACTAACCCACAGGCAAACTCCGCCTGGAGGAGATTCTGAGGGGACAGCACATTTGTGGTGCTTACTTCAATTATCTTCTATAAGCCATGGCCACAGGGCTTTGGTGAATGAAGAGTCCTTTGTACCTTCACATCAGTCACTTTCTGCCTATATCCGATTCAGATAGCTCAGGCTCTGAGCCCCAGGCACCTGCAGCAAGTTACAAGTTACCCAGCACTATTTGTACTGAGACTCCCAAGAATCCCTGTGATATTCCCTGGTTAGGAATCTGTGAGGGAAGGCTGTCATGGCAGGTAGTAGCTAGCTTTAGTGTTTCCTACATGTCTTCACAGCAACACAACTGGGGATGGCAGGGTAGAGGATCTTGCAACATGGGGAAAAAAAGAAAACAGAGGTCTACAGAGGACCAGGGACTCACACAAAGTCAGTCATGACTTGTCCGGGCGTGGCTTGTCATGCCTGGAGAAGAAGGCCCAAGTTAGAAGTTCAATGATGTTGGGTGTCAAGATGGGACACATGCTGTCTGCTCAGTACTCCAGCAACATGATAATAAGTGCAGACATAATCCTGCATTTCGGGTTAGGAGAGAAACTCAGAGACGATGTGTAACTTGCCTTCAGGTCACAGAACAAGAGAGTGGTTGAGTTGGGATTCCAAGGCTGCTAGTGCCAGGCTTGGGAAGGAGGCAAGGCCCAGGGCTGGCTGAGTTTCCCATCTCTGACTTGGTATTTTGCTGGTGCAGGGTATTGAACCATTACCCTCTACTTCTCATCCTGCAATGAGTCGCTGAAGCCATGGCCCTGGAGCAGGAAGACAGGGGGAGGTAAGGGTTATACTGTGTACTCCACACATGATGCAGCACACTTCAAGCACAGCCCAGAGCATGTTTCAGCTGGTTAAACTGCCCAGTCAGAACTGTCTTCATTCAGAAGTGAGTTCTGTTCAGAAGGCTGCAGTGTCTCTTCTCAACGAGGTTGAGACTTTCTGGCTTGTGCTAGCACTCAGGGACTACGCAGGAGCCAGGCCAGATGTATGATGAGTGCCACACCATCTGCAGCTGCAGCGAGGGCCCATGGCAGGGGTGTGTGTGGAGGTGAGTACCTGATGCTGTCAGGAGCATCACCAAGTCCCATAATGTTTCTTGCCCTTTTGCTCCTGCCTCTGTGCTCTGGGCTGAGAGCGAGTGTGAGGCTGCTTCTCTTGACCGATGCATGTGCTTGTTCTGGACTTGACCAGGCCACAGGAACACAGCCCTTTCTTCTCTTCTGAGCCCCTTGCTTTGTTCAGACACACAGATCTCCTGATGACACTGTCCTTGTAAAAAATTCTACAGATAACTTAGGTCTATCTTAGTTGGAGATTATGGCTTCTATGGCAAAATGACTCCTGAATGTCCCACCTTTAATACAGAGGCTTGCTTCTCATTCACTGAAGAGTTCAGAGTGTGACTTCCTGGTAGGAAGGTGGCTCTCCTTTATCTGAAGATTCCATCCCCTGTACCCTCTGTCCTAGGACCTCATTGTCCACCCAGATACAGCCTGCGGAAGGTGAAGGAATGTGCAGAAGGCACAGCTACTTCTTAAATCTGGGACTAGAATTTGGCTAGCTTTCCTTGCACACATCCTGGGAGTTCGAGGAGACTGTCATCACCTGGCCATACCTACCTGCAGAGGAGGCAGCATACAGGGACTGGTGAGCTGGGCCTGGGCCTCAAGAGGCCTCACAGCACAGGTGTGAGTGACAGAGGGAGGATTGCTGAAGGGCAGGCTCATCCAGGCAGATGGTGACAGGTTGGTTCTCAGCTCTGTGACTTGCATCTCCTTTCTTCATGACCCCCTTTATCCATGGGGGACACAAACCTCAGAGAGCTGCCATGACCATGCAGTTGTGGAGGAGCGGATGTAAAGGCAGACCTGGATATAAATTGTCCTCTTTCTAGAACATGACAGACTGCAGCAGCTGACACCCATTCACCTCGAGGGACAGGAAAGTCCAATGGTTCAGCTTCCAATCCTTGTAAGACCAAAAGTTTGAGTCATCAAAGTTAACAGAAATTTAGTTAGTTACTTTATAGTGTCTACCTAAATAACTCAAAATAAGCAAATCAGATCCCCACTAGGTGGTCTATCCAGAATCTGTAGAAATTACCTGAGAGCAGGATGTCAGATATGGGCTAAGGGCTGATTCTTCCAGGACCAGAAGCTGAACAGATGGATTTGGCTTCTTCCTGTCACTTCTATTGCCCCTGTGAAAGGTCTCCATGAGGCCACGAGGCTGTGTTTACAAGGGCAAGACACACCCAGCATTGCCTCCTCTCTGTTCAGTTCTGAATTAGATTTCAGCTCACAGTCAAGGAGAGCACCCTGCCTGCCTCTCAGTATCTCCTCCTTCCCAGCCTACCCAAGAGACCCTTGCCCTGATCTTGCCTTTGTCTACCATGACACAGCCTACAACCCTTCACCTTATTTGGGTCCAGCTCAGAGTCCTGGTTGACACACCAGGCCTTCTAACTGCTTCCCCAAATGCATTCCTATGTCCTTCTTGGGTTTGTTCCATGTTTCTCTCTCTTTGGTGAGTTGTTACTCGCCCCAACTCTCACCACTAGTCATTTCTAAATCCAGTTACTTATCTTCTTCATGAAGCCTCTTCCAAATTTACCCCCTAGAAAGGTTTCCTGGTCCTTTCTAAGCCCTGAGCACTCATCTTCCCTCTCTTGTGGCCCTTGTCACTTTCCTGGGCTGAGAAGTTCAGGACTATCTTTAACTTGTGCTGTATTTGACAGTGTATGTCCCAGTCCCACCACATAGTCTGCATCACATTTTCAACAAATGCAGGAGCCACAGCTTCCAATGTGCAAAATCAAATTTGTGAGGTTTTCATTAAACCACAGATATAGAACAGGGGAGGATAAGGGACTAAAGAGTAAGGATAAACATGGAGGGCTGCTGGTGCTTGTACTAGACTTCCAGCCTCTGGCCTGTGACCGCTCCCAACTTTTCACATCATCCTGCTTTGGTGCCGGTAGAAACTCACTGTGGTTGGTGGGCCTGTCTGATATTCTTTCCTTTTCCACAAAACATCCTACTACACAACTTTTAGGGCAATTATCTCTTTTCGCCTAGATAGTCATTCATGTTTGTTTAATCATATATGTGTTATATATAATTCATGTCACACATTCACACTCACTCATACTCACACTGTCACATACTCACACAGTCACACCCGTACTCACTGTCACATTCTCTCTCTCTCTCTCACACACACAGACACAGACACACACACACAAACACAAGACTGACCATTCCTTCTTTTTTTCTCCTAGCACAGTGGACTTTCTAGTACAGTGCCTAGGATATGGCAGCTGGTCAATTATGTTTGTTGAATGAATCAATCCAGAGTGAGTGGATTGATTGATAAATAAATGAATGCACTCTATTCTAATATCCCACTGATATTTAGCAATTACATCCATGTTTAATTTGTCACTTGCTACATATGTGTAAATTTTCCTATACTAGCCTCCAGGACAATTTAGGGGAGAATATGATTTTGGCCATTGAGCTGGCATCTGAATACAGCCAGCAGAGCAGCACGTCTGATTGTATCAACTATAAATTCAGCAGTAAGTAGCGATCCCAGTGCTGGGCGTGGAACTGGATCAAGCCAATTTTATGGAAATCAAAGAGTAGAAACAGAAGATAAAATGTAAATAGACAGTGAGGGGAGAGATAGGAAAGACTTAAGCAAGTTTACTCAGCCCGATTTTTGTGAGGAGGGGTAGCAAAGGGATCAGATGGGGCCCTGGGGTTTGCCGTCTGAGAGTCAGGGGGACACAGTCAGATATGGAGCAGAGACGGAAGAATGGCTCCTGCTCAGGGACAGTGTGCACTTACAGCCATTTCTCCAAAGGAAGCCTGGGTGGGAACCAAAAAGAAAATTACCTTCTAAAGTGTTTTTTTCTTTAAATTTATAGCAGTGATAACCCTTTAAGCTATGAGCACCCTGGCTGCAGGCTCAGCAGACATGTGAAGACTTCCAGGTATGCTGAGGGTGGGCAGGGCAGTTACTTCTCTCAGGACAGCCAGGCCGAAGCACTTGGTTGTTCTTCATCCTGTAATTTGAGTCAGAATCTCAGGGCCTTGGGACTTGACAGTTTTCAAACCTAGTTGCTTGCCAGAATCAACCTGTGTCTTTAAATATACATTCCTGGGCCCCAATCCAAGACATGCTGAGTTCTAACTCAAGGTAGGAGCTGGGAACCGGCATTTGTAATAAGTTCTTCAGGCCTGGCCTTTGCAGTCCCAGAGCTTGGGACCATGGACTGTACCTCAGGTCCATGGAAATATGGACACTGCCATATGGAGGCAATTCCAAGTCATAGGGTAAGGGCAGAAAAAATATGCCTCTCCACCTTGCCTCTCATTGCACCCAGAGGGCCTTTGGATTTTGGCAACCACCACTGGGATTTCTTCTCCAAGTCACATGTCCAGGTCCAAGCTCCTGCTCCCAATGGGGCTTCTCTTTCACCTTTCTGCCTGGCCTCCTTCCTCTCAGCTCTGGGCACTGCCTATTTTGCTTGTCTTATACCCAGCTGGTTGCTATTCATCCCCCTCCACATCAGCCTCTCCATGTCCTGGCTGACCTCACACCACCCTTTATTTCCTGGAAACTGACTAAGCCTTTGGCTGAGATGTTTCTTGTTCTGAAGGAAATGCTGTGCTCTGGGTCCATTTCCTCTAGCATGACTCTTGGGGCAGATGTCAGAGTCCTAATAGTTCCGGGATGGACTTGGGAAGCAGGTCACCTGGCCTTATGTGGCTACCACTTGTCCACTTGGGGGAAAGGCTGCCGAGGTCTCAGGTCATGGATGTTTACTTAGCCTCCACTCTCAGCAGGTTCCTGTCTTGCACTCATTTCCCTGCAGGGGTAGGTGGCGGCTTGTGTCCAGGACTGGTAGGCTCTCAGGCGCCTGGAAGAGCCCTATTCATTTGACTCCCACATAGACCCAATGTCACTTGTTGTCAAAGGCAGACCCGAGACAAGAACTTGGTCTCAGGAAGAACAAGTGGAGAGATAGGGATGTGGGACAGCAAAGGCACAGAAACCAGCTAAAAAGGTGTGAATAAACACACTCCTGGGTGTTTACTTGAAGTAGAAGTTTGTGGTCCCACAACAACCTGCGCACCCATGTTCATAGCAACTTTATTCATAATTGCCTCAAACTGTCCAAATGAATCAACCCAAATGGCTTTCAGCTGGTGAGTGGATAGATGGACTGTGATGGTGCTCCCTCATTAGTAAAGAAGAAGAAAACAACAATGCTTGGAACAGCCTGGGTGAGCCTCAAAGCCAGTCTCAGAAGACCATGTGCTCTGTGAGTCCATACCAGTTCCACTCTGGAAAAGGCAAAACTGCAGATGGAGGAAAGGTGAGTGGTTGCCACAGGTTACAAGAGGCAGGTTGCCTCTAAAGGACAGGTTTGGTTTCAAGGAGGTAATGCCACTCATGTATCTTGACTGCGATGGTGGTTATAGAGCTGTGTGTTTTGTCAAACTTGCAGAATTGTACATGAGAAAAGGTAAATTGTGAGCTCATAATGAAACAACAAAAATGGGCATTATGGCCTATTATATATGTGTGAGGATGTGGAGCCAGGACACTTGTCCGAGGTGGAAGTGAATGGGAGCCCTGGGTGAGCTGAGCTAGGCCTCTGAGACAGTGAGTGGTTCCAGAACTTCAAGCTTAGAGGCCATGAAGGCACCTCAGAGACAGGAGTGCCACTGCTTGCTATGGAAAGCCAGCAAATCTGAAATAAAGCAGAAACTCCAGCAGGGTTTTAAGGGTCAGATATTGGAAGGTTGAGGGGCAGAAGTGGTGATAAGGATAGCCCTGGACACATCCAGAAGTACGTCATGCTGCAGAGTTAAGGGAGGAGAGGTTGGGGCCTCAGGTTGCCCACCCTCCAGTAGAGCTCCAGACTGGGACTCAGAGCCAGTGTTATATTTGGGAGGTGGTCTCAGGAAGCAGTTGTAGGGGTGGGAGTAGGGGTAGGGGTGGGGAAGGAGCCAGTCAAATAGGGCATTAAAAGACATGTGACAGCTGTGGGTGACATATCAATCCCACAGGGAACCCCGGGAGACTGAAGGTCATCTCAGCGCTATCCCTGAGCTGAGAGGAAGCTGGGCTTCATTCACCAATATATTCCCATTGCCATGGGCTGAGGCTGCTCCTGGAATTAACTTCTTGGTCTTGTGGCCCCTTAGGCATATTCAGGGAGCCAGACACCTTCAGCGTTGGAAGAAACATGTGACTGGTAGAATATGGGCAAGCACCATTAACATTTACTACAGTTGGCATCAACAAAAACCAATCTGCATTTGGAAAAGTCTTATTATCAGGAAAAGCAAATTGCTTTGCATATTGTTCAGTTTTCTTATTAGCATCCATGTGTGCCTGCATCGTCCTCATGATCAAAGCCACTCTTGCTGTTAAAATGTCCCAGGCACAGAGTGGTCAGGCCATTTGAAGAAGCCCGCATGTCAGGACAATGCCCTCTAGGACCCAGTCTCAAGGACTCCTTTTCCTCTGTCCTCATTGACAAAAAAGTCAAACATGACACTTTCCCCTGGGAATAGACATTGTGGAGAAGTTTACCCATTTCGCTTTAGTTGCAATGAGCATACTCTTTTCTTTCTTGAACATTAAAGGAAGAAGTTTGTTATAGCAATGTTACAAAGCAAAACACCTTCAGGGAGATTTTTCTTTTCAATTTTGAGGCAAACTATTTCCCAAGCGAAGCTGATATTGCCAGTTCTCCTTTTAAGAAACTCTGAGATCTCAAATGATGCCGACGGTTTAGCTTTCATGGAAAGTAGATGACAGTAGCTGGATTTCCTTTGCCAAACACTTTGATCCTGTTTCTTTTTAAGCTTGCAGTTGAATTTTGAGATGCAGAGAAAAATTCACACTTCTTTTCTTTTAAAGTAGTCTTCCTCTTTCTACAAGAAGAGGAACCACGTTGTCTGCTGATAGGACTCTCTGTCTGGATTCTCTGAGCCTCCATTTCCCTATTTGTCAATGGAAGAACTAATGCCCCACAAAGGCATTTCTTGAGAGGATGAAATTTAATCAGATTCAAATATGTATGTACGACACTGTTTCCCAAATGACTAATGCTGAGAGAAATAAATGCATAAAATAAGTTGTCTGTTCTCAAAAAAATAGTAAGATACAGGAAATTACAGTCAACAACTAGGACACAGGTTAGTCATCACAATGACAATGACAGCACTGTGATTGCTTTCTCCATGCCAGACTGTGCCTGTGCTGGGCATTACTTACCTGCTTTACCTCATTTGCTCCTCACGGCAATTCTGGCCTCCACTTTAATGATGAGCAAATCGAGGCTCAGAGACTTTCAATAACATGCCAGTGAGTGGGGCAGCAGGACCCCAGCCCATTCTGCTGACCCGAAAGCCTGTGAGTGTAGCAGTTTTATTACTGAAGTCAATAGGAGTGGAGACAGTATATCCCTGAGTAGAAGGGCGATGTCTTAACCTTCTCATGCCTCAAACCCAGCAGTGCCTGGCACAAACTAAACATCTGACTTTTTATTAAACCACAAAACATATCACACATATAAGCAATATGTAAATGTGTATGGACACTTTAAGAACAATCAGCCGCACCAGTGGACCCCCACCCCACCCCAGTCTGAGAAAGGGGACGCTGCCGGTGCCCAAGCTGCCTTCTGTTGACTGCGCCCTCCTCTCGATCCATGGGAAATAACTACCACCTTGAATTGTGTGCTCTTATGTTTCAGCTTCTCATTACCTTTTAATCACCTATGTGTACTTCATTATAGTTTAGTTTTTCTTTATTCGAACCAGATCTAAATGGATGACATCATGTATGTTCTGTGACTTGAATTTTTTGTTCACTGTGTTTCAAGATTTGTTCTGTTGATGTACTCTCATTTTTAGCACCCCAGAATCCCTCTATAGCAGCATTAGTGGTAGTTGGTCTATAATAAGTGTTCCTGGTTAAATGAATTGGCAAAGAACCACAGCTTCTTGAGCAGAGCATGGAGAGAGGAGTTCTGAGTTTGCAGACAGCCTGAAGACAAGACTTGGTGATGGGTCTGCATTTACCTAAGCCTTCTTTAATAACTACCTGGGTGGGCTGGGGGCAAGTTGAGGGGATTACAAGGACCTGGGCAGGACAGGGCTTGCCACATTGAAAAATCAGAATGAATAAGGGCAAAGATGAAGGAGAGGTATAGTGAGAAGAACTGCCTGGGGCCAAAGTTAAAATTTCAGTTCCATGTACAGACAGTGCTCCTCAGAGGAGGCTCTTCGATTCATAATCCGAAGGGAATGAGGCCAGGTCCTGAGGACCTCATGATACCAGAGTCTCCCCTGCCTCACAGCAGGAGGGCAGAGGTATGCCGGTACCACTAAAACTCATTGGTGAGTTCCAAGTCACCAAATCACCAGTGTTTCTAGATAAGACCTCTAAATGTGGTCATTCACAAAGTCCAGAGAGGCACCTCACAGTTTGTCTCTTGTAGCATGCTGTTTTCCTCAGCCTTTTGCCTATCCATGACTGTCTCTGGGACACATGTCCACATGACCCAAATTGACAAAAACTGAAGATGGCTCCGGTCAAGCCAGGATAGCCTGTAAACCTGGCAAATGAATTCTTTTGGAACATAGCCTCCTGGGCCATGTGTCCCCATCCTCTGGGGATTTCTTTGTTTCTCCTGTGGGATGGCTTCTGCTTCAGACCCTGCAAAGAGTTAGAAAACATAAAGGCCAGCTTGATGTTTTTGAAGTCAAGATGTGTCCTGGAGGTGGCCATCTGCCAGGCTCCCTTTGGGTCGGGTGGTGTGGGGTTTGCCCCTCAAACTGAAGAGATGGGGCTCCACTCTTCAGGACCTGTGAAAGGTTTTAAAGCAGAATTGTGATAACAATGTGTGCAATTTTATTCTCTTGTGTGTATGTGTGTGCCTATCAAAGAGAGAGAG
>NW_006442489.1:852804-865821 GCF_000325575.1 Pteropus alecto
GGATCAGTTTGCTTCTGAGCCCCAGAGAAACATTCACTTTTGAGTCATTTATTGAGAAAAAAAAATTAAATCCCCCAACTAGAGTAAAGTTAAGAAATGAATTGGTGGCTCATCGAAAGTGGAACAACAAACATTTGGAGAGAACGTGCAAAATTGGTCCCTGGAGAATGTGAGAGGTACCGGGGAAGATGTATGCTAGAAAAAAGGAGGATCCTCATCATCACCTATTTTCAACTCCACATGTGCAAAGTAGAACTGAGATCACAGGCAGACTCCACATACCATGGCAGGAAATTAACCTCCCTGTATTACAGTCACATCTCATCCAATTCCATAATTATGTTAAGTATCCTCTCTCTCATCCTTTTGTATGCATCATTAAGAGAGATGTCACAGCTCTGCACTCACCTTCAAAATGTCCTTTGTTCTCTGAGTTTCTCAACTTGGCAGGACACTTTTACTAGGGGCCAGCTTTTGCCAATAAGCTGCTCAAATCTCTGGAAGGCTGCCTCAGGGTGCCTGGAACAGAGGTCCCTTCCTGTCAGTCTTAGAGTAAGTTCACTTTATTTATAATAGAGGGCTTGACCAACAGGAAAAGCTGGCAAGCTGAAATCTTCATGCTCTTGCATCTCTTGTTGCCAGCAGCAAACACTGTGATGACTCCTCTGATAGATAGTGTCCTTTTGAGTGATGACATATGCTGGGCTGTATTGTGCACATGATGCGGGAATATGTTACTGTACAGGACTGTAAACCCCAACTCATGGATATGGGTATTTAGTGTTCATTAAAGAATGCAATTCTTTTACATTATGCTCTTATTTTGCAGAAGTTTTACATTTTATGTTACAAAATTCAGGGGTTATTTTGAACACTTGAGATTTTCATTTTATGCTCTTTTAGAAACTGTTTCAAGATACAGCTCCAGAGTATCATCTGAGATCTTGTAACACACAAATAGTCATCTTCATTATCCACATCATCAATTATTATTATTAGAGCTGGTGTTTGTCACCATTCTGGTGTGACAACTTGATTTTGCCCCTCATTCTGGCCATTATAAATTCTTACATACCTCTTCCCACAAACTTCCTACATCTTTTACTGATGGGTACATGGGCAGTGGGTTCCCTGGCCTGGGGCAGAGGACATGAGCGTTATAGAACAGCAAATTGAGCTGGTCACAGGCCCCTCTGCATGTCTCTGATGACACATAAGTTTCAAGAACAGATCCGAGTATTTGAGTCACCATGTTCTAAGCCTCTTATGTTCCAACACTCTATATCAGTAGCACCTGAGTGGACTTCAGTGCATCTCAATGTCACCCTCTTGGATTGGCTATTCCCACTTGCCCTGCACGCCCTATGCCCGTTCTGTCTCCTGCCTTTGTTTCTTCATGACCTCCCCATGATCTGCAATTACTTTATCGGCTACTTGTTTGTATGCTCATTGTCTTCCTTCATGGAGCCTAGGACTTTTTCTTATTGATTCCCATCACTTTCGAGCTCAGAGTGGCTTTGAGCACTGAGGAGTTCTGCAATAAAGATGTGTTGGGTGATTGGGTGCACAGCTAATCATGCCAATTAGGTGAGAATGAGTCTCAGGGGAAGGCTAATGTTCAGATTGGATTGAGGCAGAGGTCAAAGAAGGCTTTCTAGAGCAACGGTCTCCAACCTTTTTGGCACCAGGGACCGGTGCTCCTATGAGAATCTAATGACTGATGATCTGAGGTGGAGCTGAGGTGGTGATGATAGTACTGGGGAACAGCTGCAAATACAGATAAAGCTTTGCTTACTCACCCACTGCTCATCTCCTGCTGTGTGGCCTGGTTCCTAACAGGCCACGGACTTGTACCGGTCCATGGCCTGGGGGCTGATACCCTTGTTCTAGAGAATGTGTGCCTTGGTTGCTTTCCATAGACATACAGTGTGTGGTCTGTGGGCATTGGGTAGGCCTGGAAGGCCTTGTATCAGAGGGCAGAGCACCTGGACCAACATCAAACACCTTCCAGCTACTGCCCATGTTGCGGGGCGTGTGGTTAGGAGAATTCTGAGTTGACCTCTGACATTCCAGGACAGTGGTGCAAAGCCTCAATCTTATCAAATTTGAGCCAGAGTGTCAGATCTCTGCTGGAAGTTTGGGTGTAGAAGGCCCCAAATGGCTGCTAAGGACTTGGTTACTGGGAAAGCATCTACTTGTAGGTAGGGGGTGGGCAGAGACAATGGGAACAACATGGGGCTCCTCTACCTTGAGTTGCTTCATAAGGATACAAAAATGCTCTCAGGCTGCCGAGGAGGCTCTGGAAGCAGATCCCAGGGCAGTCCACTTTCTTGCAGCTTCTTTACTGTTTCACATTCCCTAAGGCCTACCCTCCAAGATCTATGGATTTGCTGTTAAAGGAGGAGATGGCTTGGTTTTTTCCATGAGAATCAAATTTGCTTTGCAAACTTTTAAAATGAAAAACATATTTATTTTTCCTGTTGGTGCACAACTTAGAAATGACAAATTTTCCCAGCTGCCCCACAATAAGCTAGCTCTGCTCCCAGAACAACTGAGCTAAGTTTTAGTCCAGAAGGAGATCTCTTTCACACATGATAAATACAGAGTTTGCTAAGATCAGATAGCTAAAGGACTAAATTAGTTGAAGGACTGATAAAGACCTATAAAATCTCCCCAGCTCAGCACCATGAGGGGATCAGGATAACTACAGCAGTATATGTGGAGAGAGGCAGGCAGTCATAAGGATGGACGATGCATGAGCTTGGGTGGTGTTATGAGCTGAATTGTGTCCCCCTAAATCCATATGTTGAAGCCCTAACTCTGCACATATTGGTACCCACAGTCTTGACTTCCACACCTGCTCTGTCTCTAATGAGGCTTTGAGCATTCCCAAATCTGATCTCTTCCTGTCTTTGTCCCGCAAGGGCCCATCACAACCCTTGTACATAGTAGGTGCTTAGCACATGCTTGTCATACCATTGATGTGGAAAAGGCTGCTCTGCAGCATCTGGTTCTAATGCAATGAGGTCGATGTCCTCAGCATGGATGAATCCTCATCCAGCCAGTTTTCAAGTTCAGTCCACCCTTTCTTTGCTGGGAAGGAGCAGGAGAAACAAAACCTGTCCTATGTACAGCTCTGGCTCTGTGGATCTGATTTCTGACCTAGAGTTACAGAGGTAGAGGCATGTGGCTTCCTGGAGGCATCTAGACCAGCATCGTGGAAATGACAGCCAGGCAATGTACACATGACTTGGTGTGAACACCTCTCTGGCTTGCACCTTCACAGATCAGCTGGGGAAGGAAGCTTGGCCTCAGATAAGGAGACTTGAGTCTCATTCTTCACCAACTGGCCATACTGACTTGAGCAAGTCTCTCATGTGGACCCCTGGCCCAGTGAATGGGCCCATGATCCCTTCTGAATCAGAGTATTTCTGTGGGGCTCAGTAAATGAGTGATCAGGAAAGCTGTCTTTATAAAACCCCACAACATATCAAGTGTGAGGGATATTATTATTGTACTATAACTATTTAACTAGTACTGACACTTGTGCTAGTAGAAGTGGATAGATGTGTGGCTGGGGAAGCTGAAGCTTCTTCCAGGAGACAGGGTGCCTCCCTCTTCCTCTCTTCCTCCTCCTTTCCCTTTCTTTCTTAGTTAAACTATGGTAAGAAAGAGGTTTGGATAAAGTGTGGTTATTCTGTCAGTGGATTACGAGCTTACCAGGCTGGGTGGTGTTCCACCTAGGTAGTGTTGAATTCAGAGTCAGTTTTCAAATGTTTGTGCTGTGATTGACTGAGACAGATAGCGAAGCACAGGCTGGTTGATTCTCTGTTATGGGGCCATTCTGTGCATTGTAGTTTGTTGAGCAGCAGCATCCCTGGCCTCTACTCACTAGATGGGAAGTTGTGATGGCCCCAAATGTCTCCAGATATTGACAAATGTCTTGGAGTGGAGAGTGGGCAAGGGGAACTGACCCTGTTTCTTTTCATTCATGTGTTGTCAGATCTCAATGATCCTTGAGGCCATGGGGAGTCATCCAGGCTCTAGCCTCACTCTCTCTTGGCTGTATGTCTTTGGGATTTCCCACTGCTGTCCCCACTTCCCTGTGAATTGGCCTCTTAGAGCCCTGGAATGGGGTCAAGGGATGATCCCTGTCCCAACTGAGTAGCTGTGTCAGTTCCAGGGCAGCCACATGCCAGGCTCAAGTTGAAGCAAGCCTGGCTTTTCCAGTTTCCCAGCTCCTGCCCATCTTCCTGCAGGCTTATCAGCCTTTGGCTGAGCCGGAGGCTTGGTTCTGTCACTTCCCCACTGGTCATGCTGGGGAAACAGCCTCTCTGAACTCGTTGTTTCCTCATCTTACACTGAGGATATTATAGGCCTGGTGCAGGATTGCTGTGAATATCAAGCTAGATTCACTTGCAATGCATTCTTCAAATTTAAAGTACCTGTTATTTTAAAATGACTTATTGTTTGAGTGTCCACAGAATGCCAGATGGAGAATTGATTTGGGACTCTGGAACAGCTGGATTTCTGTTTGGGAATGGAAATGGAGTGTCATCTGGGGGGCCTCCACATTTAATTCCATTATGGGCTAAAACAAAGGGTGAGGAATATTAAAGAGGCCTGATCCCTGTTTTCAAATTAGAGACAGTGACTATCTCTTGCTTCTAATTACACAGGACCTCTTGAGAGAATAAATGAAAAACCTGCCTCATGGTACTAAGCTGGGGAGATTTTATAGCTCTTTATTAGTCTTTAAACTATTTAGCCCTTTATTAATATCTGATCTTAGCAGACTCTTTCTTTTTATCAGGAATACTTCGTTTACCAAATCTAATAGAAGAAATATATTTAAAAAAAATGTGTTGGGGTTGGGGCCATATCCAGGAAATGTAGATATAAAGTGATTTAGGATAATGCTAAACATTCCCCATCTTGTCCCATCTATGAATTTTGATTGTTTTAATAAAATAGTTTGAATTCATATATGCATTCTCTGGTGCAGACAGACCCAAATCACCATTTATTTTTCAGCTGAACCATGAGCTGGGCTCAGGTTGTGGGTGTCATAACTGAAGGCCCGAGAGAATGAAGAGCTTCGTGTGGTGTTGGCACTATGATTTTGTGCATCCTTGCTTGCTCTCCTCCTTCTTTTTCACTCTACCTTCCTCCCTTCTTTCCATTTATCAACTATGATCTTCAAATTGGCTTGAAATGACCTGTTTTCAGTGAACAAACCAGGCACAGTTCCCTAGAGGCCACAGGGGATTGTGAATACACTCCCTAGCAGAGTGCCTTATTTTCACTATCTGTTGGTCAGTGGAGTACATGGCCAGATGCTGAATTCAGATTCATGAACCTGTCTCACTGGCATGGGAAGTGAAGCCCAGATCTTACTCTGTGCTAGAAGAAAGGGCTTCTGGGTGATAGAGGAAATTGATGGTACTGCTTCACTAAAGATATAATCATCTTGTTGCCTGCATCCCAGACCCACCACAGAGAAGAAGAATCATGACCCAAAGGCCGGAGTAATTACAATGCTGTTGTTGAATTCAGTGAAGGTAGAAAATCTGAGACAATATTTCAGACTATACCTGCTCCTCTACCATTGTCTGAGTTTGGAAAGCTCAGACTAGCTCCATCCCTGGGAATGTCTCTGGTCCAGTGCTTCTCCCTGGAGGCACCCACATTCTCCTCATCATCCTAATCACTTCTCTTGAACCTGCCATGCTCTATTTTCCAGCTGGCGGATTTGGGCAAATCTTTAGAGCCCTCAAGACACATTCTCTACTACAAAGAGCCATAGGGAGCTCTATTCTCAAGGTCATCAAGTCCTGCCGTGTGGGGCAGCTGTACTGACAGTTATCATTGTTCTCATCATTGTCCTTCCTGCACTGCAGGACAGCCACCAGGCCACGAAAACCTAATGTACCTTAAATGCGGGGCCAACAACTCCCTCTCCCGCCCTCTTCACCCATGGTGAGCCTTGATCCCCTCAGGTGGAGCTCAATGAGATGACAAACAGCCCGGGGGCAGTTCAACCTGAGTACTGGGAAAGGCTTTCAAAAAATCATGGGGTGGGAACATCACAGCCACAACTTTACACCACTCTTGGCTCCCTCTGATGCTCCCAACATCATCAGCATAGCACAGATAGAAGACGGGACAGCTGCATTTTTAGAGAAGTCAGCCTCAGCTCAGGTCTGAATTTACACTAAATGGTTTATTGGTAAGTTGGGTCAATGGATGTCAGCATTCATGGCAACAAATGCAGGTGGACTTTGAAGGTGGAAAGGTGAAACATGAAATCGTCTTCATAAGTGCTAGTGCTGAATCCTAGTCCATAAGAGGCCTCTAAGAGCCCCTATAAAACCTTAGGGGTGAGGCCCTGAAACTCAGGCAAGGGGCTCTGAAAAGGCAGCTTTGGCCATGGTTTCAGCTGCTGCAACCATTCAGCATTTGTACATCTGGGGGTGGTAGCAGTTGTTGGCAAATGGGAAGGCTGCTCCATTAATGCTTTTAAAACACAGAGGCTGCTCTAAATGAGAGAGACTGCTGGCATCTTGTGAGGTGCCAGATAACTGGCTGCTGTGAAGAATGCCCTGCCCAGCTTTTGAAGAGGCTGGTCCTATTGTCAGAGTCCTGTTTCATCAGCTGTGCGGCCCAACTGTCTGTGGCACCTTAGGCAGCTGCTGATGGCACAGTGACCTACAGATGCAGCCTCTCTCACTATGTTCTCCTTGGACCCATTGTAATTCCTTGGGGAGAATTGGGATATCTGGGCAAGTGGGGACACCTGCTGAAGTAGTGACATTTGATGAAAGGGGACACTTGGCGAAGAGGGTAACATATGGTGAAGAGGGGCACATCTGGTGAAGTGAGGACACCTGATGAAGCCAGGCATGCCTAGTGAAGCAGGGACAGGGAAGAACCTTGCAGCAGATGGAGATAGGTTGGCCTGGGATGCCAAGGATTAAAGAGGGAGACCACTGTTCATGGGAACGAGATATGCTATAACTACCTTTGCTGAGATGTCATTTAACATGTAATTCACCTCAGGCTTCCTACCCTTTGCCCCACATCACTTCTACCACCTGCTGGCAAATACATGCTGTGGAAAATGAACCAAAGTACCTTTTGGTTCCCTAAGAGTCTTGACACACCAGCAATGGGTTCTGGGCCCAGACACAATTTTTCTTGCTTGTAAAGCCACAGCTGAGGCAACAAGGTGTAAGAGGAGGCTGATGGGGCTTAGTATCCAATAGTCTGGGATGTATCTTGACTTTGCTATTTCCCAGGCTTATGACTCAGGGGAAAATTACTTATGTGCTCTGGTTCTCTGTCAATAAAAGGGTTATAATAAAGAGTTTTTGTAAGAAAGAAACGAGCCTGTGCCATGGTGAGGGGTAAGGAAGCACGTTCCACCAGCAGTGCTTTGTTGCCTGGAGGGGCACCAAGCTGGGGCATCTTTCCTTGCTCTACTGCTGCCACTTGCCTGGTGCTGGGTGAGTTACCTTCTCTGAACCTCAGTTTTGTCACCTATCTGCTGGGGTTCTTGGGACTGTGTGCAGGGCCTGTGCAGGACAGTACCTCATCCATAGTGGCTGCAATGACCACTAGGATAATGTGAATTTAGGAGCGCATGGTAGCCCTGACATACTTAGAAGATGGCTGTGTTGCAGAACAGTCACTAACAGAGCCACCGAGGATGATATGCAACCACCTCCTCTGCTGGTCATAGGACTGGGCTGTGTTATGTTTATCTATCAAGTGAGCTGCAGGGCCACACACGCTTCATTTAACTGTCCTGACAGGTTTGGCCCCAACCCTCCCACACACATGAACAGTCATACCATATGGCACCACATGTGGTCCTGGTGCTCATCCCTGGGAAGGATTTGGTAGAGCTTCATAAAGTATAGAGAGGGCTGAGCCATTTTAAATGGAGCCTTGTCCATCTAAAAGGCAGGGACTGAGAGAAGATAGGAGGTTGGTTTAGCAGGAGACAGGGTGCCTGGGCACAGAGGGGCTGTCCTAAAGCAACCATGATGCAGTGGTGGAGATGGTGGGTCAGGACACACCTACTCCCTTAGTTCTACTTCTTAGCCAAATCCAAAGACATGGAACTTTGGGCACCCCTTGAACTTAAAATGAATTGTTTTAGGTCAAATGCAAAGATGTCCATTTTACACAATGGCTTCTGATGAACAGACCCTGAGAGACTGGGCTGATAAGGCGGGAGGAGACAAACAAGCAATGGATGACTACCTGGACACTGGAAATCATGGTGACCACCCCAGTCTCTATGCATGACTCATACCAGGTGCTGGGCTCTGTGTCCATACACTCAGCAACAGTCCTAGGAAGTGGGCCTCTCTTAGAGATAACGTTCAGAGAAGTGCACCCATATACCTAGGATCACACAGCGAGAAAGTAGCACAACTGGATTCAAACCAGTTTGGTTTGATCCTAAATCCATGCCATCATCCGGTTTCTCTGACTCTTACAGAGACATCTGGGCTTTTTCCACATATTCTTTCTTGAGCATGTTTTTGAAACATCCATTAGAGCCAAATGGTAGAGGATCTTGGACTTGACCCAGGAAGACAGTGCTAATAATTTTCAAAATATTAAGTGTTTAAGGTCAAGGGTGAGGGAGATCAAACTTGAGTCCTTATTCCAGTACAGTGGTTCTGAACTGCCACACACTGGAATCACCAGGCTGTACCCCTGATCAATCAAATCAGAAATCTGGGGCTGGGACCCAGGTAGCAGAGATTCTGTAAATACTAGGGTGGAATCTCTCTTAGAGAGATGGTCTCAGTGTCCACTGAGGGTATCAGGACAATAAGACTTATTAATAGCGTTCAAGGTAGAACTTAAGCAGCCAGAGATGATGTGATTCTCATCTTAGGAGACTACTTCTGTTTCAGCAGCTGAGTCCTGGGTGGCTCTGCAGTTATTTAAACAACTAAAAACTATAAGTGAAACCCATGAATTGTTATTAATCAGAAAGAAAAATCTTAAGCAAAAAAGCTAAAATATAATAATTTTTGTTAAATAATGAACACTCATGAAACATCAATAAAATGGTATTAAAATGTTTGTGATTAATTATTTTTCAGCATCCATCTTATGATGGCTTAAGCAGCATGAAGCAATAGCTGCACTTAAAAAATGACAAGAAAATAGCTATTTATTTAGTTGATAGAGAATGTTCATCTCCTTCTAAGATCACTAGTATCACTGCTTATCACCAAGGTGAGTGCTGATTCTTGTGTCTTTATGCTGAGGTGGCATCCACAGCTCCTTTGCCTTGAGTTCCTGGAGCAAATCTTGGGGTCTTTCTGGGAGGAGTCTTGGGAGAGATGGTGGCCTGCCCCCACAGATCAATGAAGCCCAATACTGTAGATTGCTGTGAAGTGGATGCTGAATTTGGACACGTTCCAGGGGAGGGAGGATGTTCCTAGGCTGGGAACTGTGGAGGGAATGAAAAATGGGCCTGGGGACAGGTCCCATGCTATTCTGGCCTTGCATTCTCAGGGCTGGACCCATCTGAAGACCAGTGGTAGTAGGGGTCCAGCAAGTAATTTTGTCTTTCTTCCTGCTCAGCCCAATTTTCCTCCTACAGGGAAGGTGAATGGACTGGGGGAATGCCAGAGGAATCAAGAACAGCAACAGACAGAAAAGTGACATGTTCCCTTCCTTCTTCCTACTGCACCATACTCCATAAATTTTTTTTTTTACTTTTTGTATATTGCTTATGCTATGGCATTCCAGGCATTGGCAGGCTGCAGAGCGAGATGCACTGTCATGAATCCACCAGAATCCATCCAGAGACAGCCTCATGGGTGAAGATCTTTGGAGCTTCCACTTGGAAGTGTTAGCAGTGTCATCTGTCTTATGTTCTACACAGTGCTGTGAAAATAATATTAAAAGGTAAAAACCAAAGAAATCCGTGACTAGAAAATTTCAGGGTGTTATGGAATCATTTGACAATAATTTATACTATACAGCATCAGACAGGTGTGTCTTTCTTGCCAGCCCTGCTTTCTCTGCATCTGCATACAGCTGACCCCAGGTTCTTCCCCTATGTGCCCAGAGGAAGCTCATAGGTGGTTGATTTTGGAGAGGTAGGCAATAAGGGCCACGGCCACGCCCACATAAATGCCAGTTCCGATTGTGATGGAGAGCACAGCCAAGAACAGGGCCCGCCGAGAGCTGGTGCTGGCCTGGTGGAAGTCTCCCTTGGCCACAGCTTTGTTCGTCTGTAGAGTTAGAAAGGAAGGAGGGAGAAGAAAAAGGAAGTCGAGATGAGAAAGTTGGAACAAACGAAGTGAGGATAGGGTCTACCTCTGGCTCCCTTCCAACTTGAACTTATCTGATTCCAGGGAGAAAGACTAGCCAAGGGCTACTATGCATGCTCCCCTATTGACAGCAGTTATCTCCAACTGGCAAAGAAGGAATTGGCGGTGGGGGGGGGAAGTCTTTTACTTATTACTGCTTCACCACTGCAAGACACTCAAAGTGTAAACAAAAGGAAAGAGTCCTAAGAAAACACCCATGGTTGGCAGTAGCCCAACTGAGTCCCACCAATGTGGGGCCCAGGGCTTTGGGCATCAGTATGCCAAGGATGGGATAGATATTACACCTCCAATGCCCTGCTTTCTACCCAATAATGACATTTCCTTTTTTTTTTTGAATAACACTAAATTTTCTAAAGTATGTTCACACTTACCTTATTTAAGCTTTACACCATAGTAGGGGTGTGGGGAAGGACATTATGGTTCTTTTTCCCAGAGAAGAAACAATGGCATGAGATCATGAAATCGACTGCAGGATACTTGAAATTCTACTCTTCAGCTGGTGGCCCTGGAATCATGCTTTCCTGATCATCTCCCTCCCTTGCATAGCTAGAGTTGGTACAATTCATCCACCAATAAAATGGTTTGAGATAAGACCAATATCTAGATTTATAGTTGTTCAATTACATAACAAGGTGTTGGTCTAATAAAATTCATGTTTCTTGGGGTCATGAGGTAGCAGGAAAAAAAACAGGAATGTAAAGATTTTGGGCGATGTATCTGATGTGTAGCCTTCCTTATCTTGCTCTACAAGTGAGATTAGGTGCAAAACCAAGAGTATGGTGATTGTTGTGGGATTCAGCTGTGATCATTATGGAGGAAATACCTAGTAAAATGGCAGCTTCTCTGGCAGATAAGGGTGGGGGTTACCAAGGTGTATAACTCTCAGGAGTGTCATGTAATGCCGAGGCGGGCAACCCTATGCCAGTGAGGGATTCTGTATGGTCAGGGTAAAAGCAGAGTCCACTCTCCTGGTAGAATGTCCTAACTTGCTCTCTGGTCCATTTCTCGGAACCAGATTATGGCCGGATCCCATTTCCATGTGACAAAAGTAGTATTTCTAAATTGAGAGGAATTTTTGTCAAAATGGAAGAATAGATAAATGCTGAGCTTGCCCCCTCTCACAATCACATCAAAACTGCAACTAAATTACAGAATAGCCATCATTGGAAAGCCTAGCTGAGCAGAAGTCCTACAACAGGTGACACATAGAAGAGGCTACCTCAAGATTGGTAGGAAGTATAGAGAGCTCAAACGAGCTGGTCCCGCACCTGTATTTGGCAGTTGAGAATCTGGGTAAATATTTTGGCTGTGGAGCTCCCCTCAGAAAAGCGAGGGGTTCTGGCCCTACACTGGGCTCCCCAGGCAAGGGTTCTAGTGCTGCAAAAAGAAGTCCTCACAACTTTTGGCTGTAAATACCAGCAAAAATCATGGCTGAGTGAGCTGGAGAGCTGAGGGAGTTGCAGGCTTTCCTCTTAAAGTGCCTGCTCAGACTTATCGCTGATGGACTCGCTTACTCTGAGCTCCAGTGCTGGGGCAGCAGCTCGAAAGGCACCAGGAACATATGGGGAGGAACTGAGTTGTCTAGTTTCAGAGTGAGGGCTGGAGGGGCAGCTTTCTCCCAGACAGAAATGTTGGCAGAGGGTATTGTTCCTTTGCTGAACCCTCCCATGCCTGGCTTGCAGAACCAGGTGGCTACCACACATGAGTCTCCTAAAAGGTAGCTAACACTGGTCACTCTGCCCTGGTGATTACCTGAGATCCTGACCTCCTCAACTTGTGGGCCCACCTGAGCTGCTTCTAGTGCATTTTCCATACAAATGGCTGGTGTTGGCTCATGCTGCAGACTTTCCTAAAATGTCTTAAAGGTTCACAAAACCCAAACAATCATAATCTGGCCTCAGCATGCCCCATACATCTTGCTGAGCAGCACCAAACCTGGTGCTAGTGGCAGTCAATTTCAGTTTTCAGCTTGGCCTTTCGAGATATATCTAAGTCTAATGTGGGTGGCAGCCGTTTGCTGATTTCTTGGTGGCTCATGCCAGGTGGCTCTGGGCAGGGCACAGGCTACAGCTAAACTTGGCCTGTGGCAGGGCCCCTCCCAGGAGGCCCTGGTCTGCATGCCCAGTGGCCAGCTTCAGTCTGAGCTGGAGCACTGCCTGGGGTTACATCTGAGGATGACACGCCCAAAGGGCATATACTGTAGGCACCAGAGCTCGGCTAAAGCGAATCTTGTTCTGTAGGGTCAGCTCCTGCACAACAGCTCCTCCATTGGTCATCACAATGAATCAGCCTGAGGGTCAATCCCTCCCATCCATAAGAAAACAGCAACCAAGGCTCAACGGCAACAGGAGGGCACACACGACCCATACGAGTGACATACCTGGAACACCCAACTCAGATGGCCAAGGAAGACAGTGTTACTGGGTCCTATAGGACACCTACTACATAAAGTTACTACTAAGACTGGGAAACACAGTGGCCCTTCCTAATACATAGAAATAAACACAGAGAGGCAGCCAAATGGGAAGATAAAGAATCGTGTCCCACATGAAAGAATAGAACAAAGTTCCACAAAAAGAACTAAATAAAATGGAGACAAGTAATCTACCAGATACAGAGTTCAAAACACTTTTATAAGGATGCTCAATGA
>NW_006442489.1:865876-869298 GCF_000325575.1 Pteropus alecto
GAAGTGGAGATAGAAAACATAAAAGTGGAGCTAGAGAACATAAAAAGGAACCAGTCAGAAATAAAGACTACAATAAATGAAATGAAGAATACCTTAGGAGGAATTAACAGTAGATTAGATGAGGTGGAGGATCAAATCAGCATTTTAGAAGATAAGATAGCAGAAAACACCCAATCAGGATGGCAATAAGAAAAAAGACTTTAAAAAAAATGAGGATCTTTTAAGGAGCCTCCAGAACAACATCATGCGCACTAACATTCGCATCATAGGGGTACTAGAAGGAAAAGAGAGAGCAAGGAATTAACCTATGTCAAGAAATGACTGAAAACTTTCCTAACCTGGTGAAGGAAATAGACATAAAAGCTCAGGAAGTGCAGAGTCTCAAACAAGATGGACCCAAAGAGGCCCATAACAAGACACATAATAATTAAAATGCCAAAGGCTAAACAAAGAGAGAATCTTAAAAGCAGCAAGAGAAAAGCAGTTTGTTACCTGCAAGCGAGCTCCACTAAGACTGTCAGCTGATTTCTCAATAGAAACTTTACCAGTCAGAAGGAATTGGTATGAAATATTCAATGTGATGAAAACCAAAGACCTACACCCAAGATTACTCTACACAGCAAAGCTATCATTTAGACTCAAAGGACAAATAAAGAGCTTCACAGACAAGAAAAAGCTAAAGGAGTTTGTCATGATCAGGCCAGCATTACAGGAAATATTAGAGGGACTTCTTTAAGAAAAAGAAGAAAAAAGAAAAAAAGAAAAAAAATATGAATAATAAAATGGCAATAATTACTCTAACACAAGTGCTCTAGGCCAGGAACCTGTACCTGGGATATTCCAGGAAAACCACCAGGGAGGACCAGAGGGGTGTGACATGCCTTTATTACTCACGGCACGGAGAAGCTTCAGCAGTGGCTAGTTGGAGCTTCAAGAAAAGGCCTCAGGTCAAAGGTAAGCAATGTTTTTATGCCCACAAGCAGAGAGAGAGGTAATCTCACTGGAGGAGCAGCCTCCTTCTCAGGTGGGTGGGAGCAAGATGTGCTGCTGGTTATAGGAGTAGATAACGTCCATGGGAGCAGCAGAAACATCCTTAGAAGCAAGCACTGTTGAAAGCCCTTTGTGTACTGCCTTTCTTGGCTGCTGGCCAGACAGCCAGTTGTCTTCTGAGTATGTGGAGGGGCTATGTTCTGAATTAACACCACAACTACATATCTAGCAATAATTACTTTAAATGTAGATAGGTTAAATGCTCCAATCAAAAGAAAGGGCGGCTGAATGGGTAAGAAAACAAGACCCTTACATATGCTGCCTATAAGAGACTCGCTTCAAATTGAAAGACACACTAAAAGTAAAGGGATGAGAAAAGATGTTTCACAAAGATGGAAATAAACAACAACAACAACAAAAGCTGGGGTAGCAATACTTATACCAGACAAAATAGACTTTAAAACAAAGGCTATAACAAGAGACAAAGAAGAATCCAGTTATTCTACTTCTGTGTATTTATCTGAAGAAATACAGAACACTGCTTTGAAAGGACATGTGAATCCATATGTTCATTGCAGCATTATTTACAGTAGCCAAGATATAGAGACATCCTAGGTGTCCATCAATGGTTGAATGAATAAAGAAAAGGTGGTATATATATACAATGGAACAATAGTCAGCCATAAAAAAAAGGATGAAATCTTGCCGTCTCCAACAATATGGATGGACCTAGAGTTTATTGTGCTCAGTCAGACAGAGAAAGACAAATACCACAGGTGGAATCTAGAGAATAGTATAAACAAACAACAGAAACAAGCTCATAGATACAGAAAGCATTTTGATGGTTGTCTGATCAGGGGTTAGGGAATGTGTGAAGGAGGAGGGCATTAAGAGGTACAAATTGGTAGTTACAAAGTAGGCATGGGGATATAGAGTATAGCATGGGGAATATAGTCAGTAGTATTGTAATAACTATGTATGGTGTCAGATGGGTGCTGGATTTATCAGGATGATTACTCCTAAGTTTTATAAATGTCTAATTACAGTGTTGTACACATGAAATTAACATAATATTGTATGTCAAATAATTTGAAAAATAAACAGTGGTATTCATACATTGTGTAGATAGGTATGGGAGTCAGTATATTTTTTACTCAATAAAAACACCAAGGCCTTTACAATGGATCAAAAATGGTGAGATTCCAAGAAAACTCATGAAATGAAGTTCAATCCTCTGTGGTCCCGACCCAATCTGATGAGGTCTGGAGCTCTGCATTAGGTTGAGAAAGGACTCTGGTCTGCTTTATGGCTTCCCTCCCTTTTCCCTAATTTCTGCATTTTGAAGGCCAATTTTTATGTCTTCCTCCTTCAATTATTTGGCTTGGAAGCCCATTTGGGAGCTAACCACCAACAATTTTTAATGAAGCAGGGCTAAGGGAATGTAGAATGGGAAGCCTCCTAGGATAGTAGTAATTAATTAAGTTTTCATTAGCTGTGTTTCATTTTACCTAGTAGCATTACTAATCTTCAAGATCTTAGAATATAATTCAACGCTGAGGTTGCTAATCCTCAGCCAAGCAACCATCCTGTATTAAAATGGAATTTGCTGCTACCTCTGCCATTAGCACTTTCCTTGTCAGCGTCACCCTGGATTCTGCTACAGGAGCAATGCAAAGATACAGAGAGAAAGGCAGGGTGTCCACTCTGCATTTCTTACCCCTGGACTCAGAGCCCTGCTGGGAGTTCCTGTGTCTCCGAGGCCTGACCTATTTCATTGGAGTTCACACATTTTAGGAATGTCCTTTCCTGCTCAACTGTGTGCCCCAGAAACAGGTCTACATCCCCCTGGCCATGTGTGCTGCTCAAAGCCTGGGCTAACATCCCAGGGGGATGGCAGGAACTCATTAAACATTTCATGAGTGACCAGGCAAGTGAACTCTGTAAGACCAGCACCCCTCAAATGCTTCCAAGTGGTATTGGCCTACAGGCACATCCTCCTTGTTTCTCTGATGGCCTTTATGAGGAAGGCAGGGTACTGGGAAATCTTGGCCTAAGCTCAACTCCACAGACACCCACCTCCTCCTGTGGATTCTGAGCACAAACAGCACCGATGCTCTCATCCTCAGGAGCCCCAAGCGTCTTTTGAAAAATCACTCTCACTTATTTGTTCTCATAGTCTAAGCTGGGGAACCTTGATTTATGTTTTTGTTTGGTTTTAGGGTGATTGTTCAACAGAGACCCAATATCTGCTAGCAGGGGCAGAAGGACATCACAGGTGCTTCTTGGCTGGAATAAGCAGATGTTATTTGCTTGTCGTAATTCGAAATGTAGACTTGTCTACACTCTCATATATTGAGCATTCAGCAAGCACACTGAGAAGCTGGACCCCAGGGCAGCTTGTGGATCTGATCAGCCCCAACTGTAACATGTCA
>NW_006442489.1:869450-892978 GCF_000325575.1 Pteropus alecto
AGCAGGAATTCTCAAGCCTGATGCACATTTGAATCCCTGGAGAGCTTTGAAAACTCCTGATGCCTAGGTCACACCCCAGGCCAAGTAAGTCAAATGCTCTGGAGGCACCACTCTGACTTCTGCACATCGACTGCACTACACACATGAGGTTATAGTTTGTGGGAAGGGAAGTGGCCTAGACTTTGGGTTCTCCAGTTTTGTTTTCAGTTTATGGGGTGTTATTTCTAAATCTCATTTCCTCTTGACTGGTTTATGGCCTTCAGGAGTTTATAACCTTCTGATCACCTCCTTTCTAATGGTAGTATAAGGCTAACACCTGTTTATATGGGGTCAACACTCCTTGCAGGTGGAAGCCTGGTCCTTGAGCCTACTCAGTCCTCCTGGGAAAATGCCTTCAGCTCTGACTTGAGCCAAAGAAAACAGAAGGCTTAATCCCACTTTTGCACTTTGTTCCAAGACAGTCAAATACTCATTTTACGAGGTCTTGGGCTTGTTAAGGGGTCCCCTTCCTCCTGTCTTGTCCGTACTCCTCCTGCTCCCTCTAACGCTGCCCAAGACAGATCCTTCCACAGGCAGACCTACTCATATTGCCTCTGAGTGCCCACTATGGTTCTCATGCCTTGTAGAGCAGCCTGCAGGCTTCTTACCCCAAACCTAGACCTGCAGGGCTTAATCTCCTCCCATAGTCTGTCTTGCCCTCAAGCCCCTCCCATTGCACGGTTGCAGGTGTTCCCAGCCAAGGCTTCATTTGGGATTGTGTAAGACTTCATTTGGGATTGTGCAAGGCTTCAAGTACTCCACTGATTATAAAACGGGACTAGAGTATCTGAAACTCAGTGTACCCATCTGCATAGTGAGCCCCATAGGTGGCTGTGAGGGTGAAACGAGGTCCATGTGAAGCCTTTAGCACGACCTTGGAACCAAGTAGGTCCAGTCAGCGAGGGCTTCCCCACTGCCACCTGCTCTCTGCCCTCCAGATTTCTCCAATGGCCACCTGCCTATGGCTGAGAGGCTGACCCAGGGTCCACTGCCAAGCCCCCAGCCATTCCCTAAAGGCTGTCTGTCTGACAGCCCCTGTCGAATATTGGCAGAGGAAACTGGGATCACCAACCAGTGAGGTCTCAGGACCGACCCCTCCTCCAGCTTCTCCTAAGCCTCTCTCCTGTGCCCTCAGCTGCTCCTCGCCCCAGCCACTACACTGTCTCTTGGACCCCGCCCCACACCGCTTTTGTAAATAAGCGCTCCTCAAGTGATCTAATTTGGGCAGGCTATTTTCTGACGACAATTACAGTTGTTATAAATGCTTGCATCAGTTGTGAAAAGTCTCTCCATCTGGAGAGGGCTCCCTGAGGACCTCCTCGGGCAGCCTGACCTGCAGGCTCTTTGTGGCTGGTGAGAGGCTCCCTGGTGTCCAGCAGCTAACCTGGGATGTCTGTTCTCGGCTCAAGGGTATGTTTACTGGTGTGAAACACAGCATTCTCAATTTTGTGGCTTAAAACAAGAATAAGTACTTCCATCTGTTTCCATTTCTGAGGGTCAGGAATTTGGGAGCTGCTTTATTTGGGCTTGGAGGGGCACGGGCTGCAGTCACCTAGACATCCTCATAGTGTTAAGGGTTATGCCCATATACTTGCTCAGCACTGCTGTCTGGGTGGGGCAAGTCCCACCTTTTCATAGCGTTCCCTTGCCTGAAACTTCCTCTCCTTCTTCATGGCCCTGCTCATCTCTAGTCTGTCCATAATCCCCTCCTAGACAAATGGCATGTCCTTGCAACATCTAGGAATCTGCTTTTGGCGGCCTCTTTTTGAGAGTTTGTTTGGAAGTTCTAGCAGGGGAATGCAGCTACTCATATACTGTTGAATGAAGAACGGTCCTCTTCTCTATCGGGAAAGGTCGTCCTCTTCGAGTGCGCACCTTTGGGAGGGATGTACATAGAGCGGCGAGGGAGGAAGGGGACACCCGCCTGGCCAGCCAGATCAGCTGAATCAACACTGGTGATCAATGGGGTGTCACAGCCAGATCACCCTTACATCCTGAGGGCCCTTTTTTGGGCTGTAGCTCAGGCTGGTGCTCACAGGGTCTGCTCCTACTTGCCCAGGGTGACTGTAAACTCCTATGAAACTGCAGGACACATACACGATATCACAGTAGACAGCTCCTCCTGTCAGAGCAGAATCACATTGGTGTCAACCACCAGGGAAGTGACAGATTTGGGCTCCTGAGTCTAGGCTAAGTGTTGTACCTCCCTTTCGAGCTTGCGTTCCAAAGGTCAACAGATAGCTTTCTCTCAGCACTGCCTCTGTCACCATGAAGGCAGAATCATGAGAGCCAAAGCATTGAACAGAAGGGTGTGTCTGGCACCAACCAGCCTCTGACCCAGTCTGCAATCCCATTCATGCTCTGAACATAGCAGGAGAGTGCCTGTTCCTCCTTTGGGTAGGGACCTTCTCCCTTGTCCTTGCCCTTTTTTCCCACAGGTCACCAGGGAAGTGTGTTACTTTCTTTTGGGAAAACTTTTGCTCAGGAAACAAAAAGTGTAGGTGGCTGGCTAGGTACTGAACAACAACCCAGCTGCAACTTTTGTGTGCCAGTGGGAGCTCAGTGGGACCCAGTGAGCTGTGACCTCTACCCTCATGAAGTCTGCTTGGAGTAGAGTCACAGGGGAGAGAGAGCGAGCCTTAACACAGGGCTTAGCATCAAAAAACAGGAATCAGTGGTCAGAACTCAAGAAACCGCTCAGGCTCCAATTGGCTGACTGGATGCAGGGCTCAGACACAACCCAGAAAAGAGAAATGTCTTTTAAACTCACACTCAGAAGGTGCTGAGCTCATGTACACCCCATTGGAACATTTCATGTTGAAACTCAAAATGTGCAATCTGGTTCTTTGGATACATAACTACCCTCACTTACTTGTTTGCAAAGATATGTAGAAAACCACATTTTAAAGTTAAAAACAAAAGTAAAATATTAGTGCTAAAGCTTATGAAAGGAACTTTCTTCTCCCTTAAGTGAAGTGCTATTTAAACGAAGGAAATGAAAATCATATAAACAGCTTTGTCTAAAATTGCCGCCATCAGAATCATGATTCACTGGATAAAACCATGAGGTCAGTCACCATGTGCACCAGTGGTCATACCTCCTGAGGCTGGGACAACTATCATGACAAACCGCTGTGCCAGGGGAACATGCTATCAGAAGACAGAATGCTCCTTATACACATTTAAAGCTCATTTTGCTCAGGTTTTCATGGTAAGAAATGACCAGTTTATAGAGTAATTAAGTCAAATTCACATTTCTTAGGTGGGACTTTTTAATTCTTAAGCTGTATTTACTCACAAACACTTCTTGTGGTAACAGAACTCGTGATTAGTAATGTTAATGGGGTGGTTTCATTGCAGGACTGGCTCCTTCTTGTGGTCTTTGACCTGCTTCCAGCCCCTGCTTTATTCTAATGCCTCTTGGCACGTCCAGGTCTTGCCTACAGGGATTAACCAGGCTGTTCTCACCTACTTCCTGTCATGTATCCCCTTCTCCTGCCCACCTGAGGTCCCAGACTTACCGAAGAGATTTCTCTTGGTGTTTGCTAGCATGCTGAAGCCCCTGCACAGAGGGTAGACCAAGTCTTGCCTGGAGAATCTAGGTGAGTAGGCCAGCAGCTTCAGCGTCAGAATGAAGAGGAGTACTACTCTGTGGGGACAGGTCGGGACCTCTCCATCAGTCAGGGAAAAAGAGGCATGGATGTTTCCCAGGGCCCAGATGTGGGGTGTCATGGGAACTGTCTTAGATCCTGTCCAGTGGAGCCCAACTGAGGGCAAGTGGACCTCTTCAGAAAATGCTGATGGAAAACACATGGCCTGTCTCAAGCAAACTGGAGTCGGTGATTCAGAATGTATGTGGGGCTCTGCAAAGCACCCACCCAAATTGTCAAGATGAGAAAGAAAGTTTTATATGCTTTGCAGGCCCAGAGGGCATGAGGCCTCATATGACAATCCAAGGTGGGTAAGTCTTCTCTATCTGCTATTTCTACTTGCTCACCATGTCTGATTCCAACACAACAGACACCATGGTTGGCAAGCTGGGAGAAGAGACCAAACTTCTTTTTCTCAGGTCTGTAGGCATGCCATTGTAGAATGCATCTTAAAAGAACAGTGCTATACGCCAACCCTCAGAATGGCTCAAATAGAAAAGAGAAACAGTACAAAATATTGGCAAGAATGTGGAAAAACTAAAATTTTCAAAAACTGCTGGTGAGAGTGTAAATTCGTGTCACTACTTGGAGAAACCTTAGTACTTCTTAGAGCCGAACATATCAATACGTTATATATGACAGTTCCCTTCATGGTAAATGCTCAACAGGAAATTTTCCTATGTTCACTAAAAGGCATCTACAAGAACGTTCACAGCATTAACTGTAATAGCCCCCAAATGGAAAACCAGTCCAGTGTCCAAAAACCGTAAAAAGGATAAATAATAATAATATCCAATAATGGCAATGAAATACACTTCAGGAACATAATTTTATCAGAAGAAGCAGGACACATGATTCTATTCACATAAAGTACTAAACAGGCCAAAATAATCTATGCTGTTTGTTAGCAGAGAAGTCAGGTTAGTGGATATCTATGGGTAGGTCAATAATTGAAAGAAAGCATAGTTTTAAAAATCTACTCTTGGACTCCAAGATAATTTTAGAAATGATTCTAACAAGAATTAAATGAACAGGTAAAAATTATCAATAAAGAATAAAGAAACTCATTTTATAAATCTATAGGAGAAATGAAATGAGATACTAATTTTCCTATAAACATAGATGTAAATGAGATTCATCAAGTGGCTCCCCTCTCCAGACCCTCTTCTGGCCTATGTATTTGCAGTGGCCTTTCACCATTTATCACCATTTGAATGCCTAATTCATCTATTATATCTTCATTGGAGCCTGGCCTGCCCCCTGCTGAGGGAAAGGCCCCTGAGGGCCCCTGAGTTCTCCATTTCAGCCCATACCTCCCTGGTGCACTTGTACTTGCCTTTCTCCCTTCACACCAGGCCAATCACCCAGCAGGGCCCGCATGTTTACCATTCCTAGATGGGCTCAGCACACGTCACTCGGTGAATAAACTGCAGAGAACAGTGCAGCAACTGTCAGCTTTTTCTCCAAGTGCAACATGCTTTGGTCAGAAACATTTCCACTCTGTATAGGAACCCCTTGGAAGCATCCCCTTGGCTGATAATCACTGGTCTTATACAGAGTCTTCAAACTGATAAGGATGATACATATCAAGGCATATCCAGAAAGAAAATATTTATAGCTATGTCTCCTTGCTATAGATAATGAAGCCTGTTTGGTTCTGAGAGCACCTGGAATATCTTGGCAATCTAAGTGTGAGCATGATGCAATGCTCTCCAGGACAGAGAGAGAGAGAGATTTGCTGCTCCTCAGGGAATACAGGAGAGAAGGGGAGAAGATTCGGGAAAACAGAGTCTGGAGAGGAACTGTTCAGGCAGGTGCTGTAGAGGAGAGCTTTCTGTGACTGATGGAGATGTTTTGTCTGTGCTGTCCAGCATGGTGGCCACTAGCCACCTATGACTACTGAACAATTGGAATGTTGCTAGTGTGACTATGGAACTGAATTTTAATATTATTTAATTTTAATTAATTTAAATAGTCAAATGTGGCTGGGGCCACCATATTGGTAGCATAGATTCAGAAGAAAACATGGCAGAAAACCCCACTGGAAGGAGAAGTGAGGGAAGGCGAGAAGAACCCCAATGTGGGGTGAATCAAAAGAAGGCAAAATGCTTAAAACTGCCAGGCTGCACACTGTGTGGGGGGCATTCCCTGGCCCCCTGGGAAACTGGCTCTACAACATGCCTGCCTTGTATGGATTTATGTGTAGATTTATTTTACCTCCCTCCCCAATTTGGTTCAACATTAGGTGGAGATAATAAAACAGATGCAAGATGAAGGAAATGGGTGACCCACAAGAAGGAAGAGCCCCTTAAATTTTCAGATTACTTGGGGAGGCTTTTGGACTTCTACAGGGCCTGGCACGAGCTTACTTTCAGTTAGAGGCTCCACAGGCCTTCTTCATATTTGGAATCTCTCCAAGGAGTTGCACTGACTCTAGACATTGGTGACACTGAGGCAAGGTCCTCTAAATTAAACTCCATCCCTTGGTATGCGACCATCCCCTTCTCTAGCTGACCGAGAGATGTTCTGAAGTGCCTGGGCTCTAGTGCCTCTCGGGTAGACCAGGAACTTTGGCCCAACATTTCTCCTAGTTCTTGATTCAGTTTCCCATAAGCTTTTGCCAAAGCCCTCTTTTCCTTTAGCTGGGAAACAACTACTGTTGTTTCAGGGAAAATCATGATTTTCCCTGAAATGTAGCTCCACTACTTTGTCTTTCTTACACTTACTTATTTTAAGGGTAAGAATGGGTAAGGTTGGATGTTTTCACATTCCACAAAATCCATAGACACATTCTTTCCATTCTTGTTGAGGATTTGGGTCCAGGCACAGCTGAGAGAGCCTTAGCAGAAAATGTCAGGGCCTGGACACCAGCCTCCAAGATTTGTGATGGGCTCCTGAAGACATTTACTGCCTTCAGAACCACCTTTTCAGAAATTTGTAGCACTTTGGGGACTTTATGGCTCATTTTTCCTCCAGTACCAATATCTGTCTGGTTAGATTACATTTCTTTGCGATATCACAAAGGTTATTTCCATTATTTATTACTGCCTAACATTCAGTAAGCACTCACAAGGCACTCAGAACTGTACTTGAAGGAGAGGCAGACTCTGTGATATTCTGAATGAGAATAAGATAATTTAGACATAATGAACCTGGAGGATGGAAAACCTCTCAAAGGCAGGTGGTCTGACACTTAAGTCTCAACATACATGTTTCTTTCCTTACATGAATTTAATTCCAGGTGTATTTTTACGGATGACTCCCACCCCTGCTACTTCTTTTAAGCAACTTTTCTATTTTAATCCATTTAAAGAAATAAATCTTTTGTTGTTAGGTCTGAATGGCAGAAAGGAAATCAGTTATACAATGAATGTACCAACTGTGTCTAGGTAACATCTGACTCAAACACTGGTTTGCCTGGGCTCAGGCTGAGTATGGGCCTTCACAGAGCCACCCAACCTTGGTCTGGATCACTGCACTCACGGGGAAGGAACTTCCTATGGAGATGTCTACAGGTTCCTCTCATCGATGCCACCTCTTCTGTGGATGTCATTTTTACAGGGAAACAATCACAACAACATAAACCTAAGGAAACAACAACCACTGTGCCAGGCCAATGTGGGACATTCTCCATGTGAGATTTGAGAAGCCCAAACTCTTGAAGCCACTCAGCTCATGAGCGGCCTTCCCACTAGATGTTCCTCCCTGCAGCTAGGCCTCAAATGGTTTCACGCTCTTGTACTCTCCCACATGCTAGCTTCTGGTCTCATGCAGAGAGAAGCCTATCTTGGTTTCCCCACACACTCAGGTTTTCCTTGTTGTAAGAGGAGGGCCAGGAGGCTGGGAATTTTCCAGTGAGGGCACAGGGAATTTAAGAAGAACCCAAGCAAAATGGGAGTCCTTGGGGGTGGACGAAGAGGTACTTTCCACTCAGCCCTGCCTCCTCATGCCCTTTGACTGCCACCTTCTCCTGTGCAGGCTAGTGGCTGAGACTTAGGTTCAAGCAATGCCCATCTCTTGGCTTGTGGTTTAAATTCCAAAAGCACCCCCTACTCTGCTGTCCTACCCAGTGCAGCCCCATCTCACTCCAGTTCTCTTCTGGATGTCACAGATGCTCAAAATGCAGGTTGTTAGGGAGTAATAATGATCATAAATTCTATTATTAAATTAGAATTATAGACAAAATCAGAGGGATTGAAATTTGCCACCATCTCCATTTCTTAAATTTAAACAATTGTAAATAACCATATTTTTGCATATTGGCTTTCCCCATGTCTTTCATTCTTTTGAAAATTTGTTTACATAAACACGCATATATACTAAGTATAAGATTCATGGAGGAAGTGAACAATTCATAAATGTACAGCTTGGTAAATTTTCATAAGTGCACACATCCATGTAATCAGCATTTGGACCAAGAACAGAACAGGATCACCACCTGAAAGCCTGCCACTGCCCCTATTGTTGCCAGCTTTGGAACTTTCTATAACAGATCTTATAACATAAACCCTGGCTTCCTTCACTTTGTGAGATTCATCCCTATTGCATGTAGTTATAGATAATTTTTTCTTTAGTGTCCTTCTTCATGAACATACTATGATTTATTTGTCCATTCTCTTGTGCAAAGGCATTTGGGCGATTTCCAGCTTGGGGCTACTATGATAGGGCTGCTATGAACATAACCCTTCTAGTATTTTTTTAATGAGCATGTATATTTATTTTTGTTGGGTATATAGGTAGGAGTAGAAATGCTGATAATAGGGTGTGTATATGCTTAGTTTGTAAAACAGTTTTTTTGATCACAGCAAAGTATGCATGCAGGATTTTATAAAATACAGGGTACAAAAGATTTCAAAAATAAAACATCAGCAGCGGTGTCATGAGTACTTCTGTATCACTGAGGTCCTTTCCCAAAGACATGTTATAAACTTTTTAGTGGATTTGTCTGGTATTTACTAATTTCTTAAAATGTTATAATTTTTTAATTTCTTAATTTATTAACTTATCAAGTAATTATCACTGATAATTGTGGTAGATAAGGAGTTGCTTTCTTCTAAACCTCCTCTGCCCCTGCTTCTGCCTCACCCCAATTGTCATCTCTTTCCTTTTCCCTATCCTTCTAATGCAGTCATTACAGCATTTAGTTAACCTGTTATCTGACTATTAACATTCCCTTCACTGCTAAGCCAAGTACATTTGTGTTGTTTCTTCTCTTCTAGCCTTGATTACTGTAGTGTCTCATCTGATTGATGGAATTATTCATTTTCTTTACCACACTCACCAATAGTCTCTCAATACATTATTTCACAATATGATCAAACATTATCAGATAATCAATCAATTCCTTATTATTTTCATGGAGACCACACTCCTTGGGTTTGCTATCTTTCTGCTCCAATTTAATCTGATTGCTCTTTGATGCCATTTCTTTAACTACATCTTGGGAATTCCTTCTGCTTTCCTTCTATGTTACAGTTTTTGTTTCCTGGACCTCAGGAAGATTTGTTCTAGTAACACATGCTGCTGAAACCCCCATGAGAACTATTAGAGCATGGATGGTATGTTTTTGAGACTTCACATGTCTGTAAATGACCATGTACTACCACCACCACCATTACCCTTGATTAATAGTTTGGCTAGGTACAGAATTCCACATCAGAAATTATGTTTCCTCAGATTTATGAAGACCTGGGCCCATACTCTTCTCACTTCCAATCCTATCAAAAGGTCTAGCATTCTCCTTATACCACATTTACTGCTGTAACTAGTTTCTTCTCTCTGGAAGCTTTTGGGAAACCCCTTTTATCTCTGGGGTTCTAAAATGTTTATTTTAAATGCCTTGATGTTCAATCTCTGAATTAATCCTCCAATTGCCTCCTTTTTGTACTATTGTCCACCTCTGGCCTTTAGTTAATACTTTATGAAATATTTCTTCCTCAACTGTCCTCCAAGCCTTCGTAGGATTTTATTTTGTGTATCATGATTAATTTCCAAGAATTCTTTTTGTTCTTTCACTGTTGCTTTTTCACAACTTTTTGTTTTTGTTTCAGAAATTTAATTCTCCTCTCTCTGAAAATATTAATTCTATTGATTTTTTGAAAGATATTTTTCTATTTTTTTCATTGTCTCTTTATTCAAGTTCCTCCTTCTACCCTTCCTCATAAGTTCAGGTGTCATTTTTTCAGGTTAGAGTAGTTCTCAAATGTCAGTCAATCACTTGCAGCTATGACATTTAGGAGCACCAAAGGCCAACTAGATGTTATGTGTACACATATAGAGCAGACTATAGAGAAATTCTCTCTATATACTTACCCAAAATGTGCTAATATCTTTGTTTCCTGTTGCTCTATGTCCAATCACTTTTTTTATGTCATGATTTTATGATTTTTATTTTATGGTAATTTTAGTAAAGCTTTTAGCATAATTTAAATTTAAAGTAATTTTAGTAAAGTCATAAGTTAAGTTCACGTGTATTCATTTTTTACTACTTGTGTAGCAGGATTGCCTGCTCTCAATTTTAAGAAATTTTGATGAAACAGTAGGGGAAGATAGTGGACTAGGTAAAAGCAGAGTTCACCTTCTCCCAGGTCTGCATTGAAATTATAACTAAATTATAGAATAATCAACGTGGAGAATCACTTGAAGTCCATTTGATCATGGCACATATGTATGATAATATAAAGAAGGAGCCGCATTGAAGCTAGTAGGAGGGGTGCAGTCATGAGTTGGGCTGGACCCTAGCCAGCAGGTAGTGGAGGAATGTTGGGAGGGAGAGCGAGGCTATGGAGGCTCCCCTGAAGGAGAGAGGGGTTCTGGCCCCATTTGGGGGCTTCCCAGCCCAGGAAAGAGGAGTTCCCCATAGTTCTGACTGTAAAAATCAGAGGGGATTCTGGCCATCTGTGTGAGACAGAAGGAGACTGAAAGCCTAGATGACCCTTTGAAGAGACCACACACAGACTCTCTGACCTGCGGATACTCACCTGTGGCACTGGCAGTGGGTCAGAGGCTCTTGCAAGATTCTTATGAGGAAAGACAACATTTCCTGGTGCCAGAATGAGGGCTGGATGGGCAGCCACCATTGTGCCTTCATTGGGCCCTGCTATGGGGCAATATACAGACCTCTCCAGCTTGCCCATGCAGAGCCCTCCCACAGGGCCAATATTGAAGCGCTGGCCTGAGGATATCAGCCTGCCCCACCGAACCTGCAGATTGCCCAGGGGCTTTTGTTGCTAGGTGGCTGCCACACCCTGCACCTTTTCAGGGTCCCATGTGTCCTGGCTGGTTGACAGCACTGTGAGTGCGCATTTCAGAGACAGTTTCAGGCAAATCACTGCTGCCAACATGAACTTGTGTGCATCTTGGGGATCTGTGTGCCAGTCTCAGACAGTAGCTGGTTTTGCTGTGATCTGTGACTTTTGTGGGGACAGTCAAATGGTTACTGGAGTTGCAGAAAATCTGAGGCTGTAGTGGTCCCTGAGACCCCACCCCAACCAACTCACAAATTGCCCTAGGTAGCCCATTGACAGTCAACTGCCACCTCTATGCCCCTCACCCTGGTCTTCCAAGCAACACAGGCAACAAACTTTGGCTAGCACAAAGTGGGCACTGCTGTGGAAATCAATTGTAGGCAGACCTCTGCTGCCAGCAAGAACTGCAAGATCTTGTGGGGAGACCTCAGGGGACCGTGGGACCACCCCAGGCAGCAGCTGGTCTCACTGTGATCTGTGACTACAGCGGGAACACACAGGCATAGAAATTTCAGGCTGGATTAGCCTGAAAGCCCTTGTCTCCCTGAGATCTTGCTTCACCCAAGCCACAAAGTGCCTGCAGCCCACTGACAGACAGCTGCTCCTGCCCTGACATGGTGCATTCTGCCCAGACAATAGATCTCAGCCAGAGAAGTGAGCAAAGTTCAGGGAATATAGTTACAAGAAGATCACTGATGCCAGCACAAGATACAGTATCACTTGGGCAGATCTCAGGGGTTTTGTGGGCCCATCTCAGACAGCAGCAGGCCATGCAGTGATATCTGACTTTGGTGGGAGCCTGCAGTCCCAGAGTTGGCAGCAAATCTGGTGCTGTGTAGGCCTGATGGCCCTGTGCCTCACTGAGATGATGCCCCACCTAACCAATGATTACCTGTGGCAAGTCTGCTCTCGGGCAACCCATTCTGTTTTTTCCTTGGGTCATGAATTCAACAGCAAACAATAGCACTCAGTTTGTGCAGTCCACACAAAGCCCATTTATCTGAGAGAAGCATTCAGTGGCAGGCCACAAACTCATGCCTACAAGCTTCAGTAATTCTTAAAAAGAGCTTGGGTGTTTGCAGGCCTGAAGTGGGCAGCAGCTGACCTTGCTATGATTGGAAACTTGTACAGGGAGCCACAGAGACAGCGCTGGCATGTAAATTAACATTGCAGTGGTAGGGGGAAATTTACTCAATAGATCCAGGAGACTCCCAGGGTCCCTATACCACCCAACATGCATATCACCCAGAAGCTCTTCCAATTTCAGAAACTTATGGGCAACTGACAGAGAGTGTCAGGTTTTGAGGAGCACTGGTCCTTCTGCTAAACTGCCCCAGGTCAGGGATGGGGTATAACCCCATCTGCTTACAGCATTGTCTCTTCCACTTACCTAAAGATCTGCCTACAGCATTGTCTCTTCCACTTACCTAAAGATCTAGTATAAGTAACAACCATCTGTGGATCATTTTGTAGCTCCCACCATGTAACTTGAGAAATTAAAGGCAGTGGCTGACCTTGGCCTTCCGGGGAGCTCCTCTCAAAGGGTTACCAAACCAACGCACCCAGAGGCTGGCACCAGACCACAACAGAGCAACTCCTGACTAGCTCCATTAGCGGTACACACAAAGTGTGGTTGCAACAAGTACACAAGCTCACTAGGGCAAATCCTACTCAGTGGGGTGAGCCCCAACACAGCAACTCTTACCCTGTGGGAGCAGCCATTTCCCACAATTAGTCAGCCAGAGCGTTAATCCCATCCACTGATGTACTAATGACAATAAAGACTTGGCAACAACAGAAGAACACACACAACCCACACAAAGAACATGTCCAAAGGCCCCAGCATAGGGGATCAGGGAGAATGCGCCAGTGGGCCAAACAGGACACCATCCACATAAGGCCATCTGGCCAAGGCTGAGAGATGAAGCAAATATTCCTAACACATAGAAATGAACACAGAGAGGCTAATAAAATGAGAAGACAAAGAAATGTGCCACAAATGAAACAACAGGCGAAAATCCCAGAAAATAAGCTAAATGAAATGGAGGCAAGCAACCTACCAGAGACAGAGTTCAAAATAATGGTTATAAGGATGCTTAATGAATTTAGGAGGAGAATGGATGAGCACAATGAGAACCTCAACAGAGAGATCGCAAGCATGAAAAAGGACATAGAAACCATAAAAAAGAACCAGAGAGAAATGAAGAATACAATAACTGAAGAATACACTAGGAGGATTCAGCAGTAGATTGGAAGAAGATGGAATCAGTGAACTTGAAGACAAGGTAGCAGAATACACCCAATCAGAACAACAAAAAGAAAAAAAGAATTTTAAAAAATGAGGATAGTTTAAGAGACCTCTGGGACAACATGAAGCATAACAATATCTGGACCATAGGAGTAATGGAAGGAGAAGAGAAACAGCAGGGGACTGAGAATCTATTTGAAAAAATAATGACAGAAAATAATGACTTCCTAACCTGGCAAAGGAATTAGACATACAAGTTCAGGAAACCCAAAGAGTCCCAAACAAAAGAAATTCAAACAGACCTACACCAAGACACATCATAATTAAAATGCCAAAGTTCAAAGACAAAGAGAGAATAAAAAGGAGAGATCAACAGTAATACACTCATAGTAGACTTTAACACCCCATTGAAACCAATGGACAGATCTTCCAAACAAAAAATCAACAAGGAAACAAGGGGCCTAAAAGACATATTAGACCAGATGGATTTAGTAGATATTTTCAGAGCATTTCACACCAAAGCAGAAAAATATACATTCTTCTTAAGTCTACATGGGTTAGACCACATGTTAGGACACAAAAAAAGTCTCAATAAATTTAATAATATAGAAATCATATCAACTGTCTTCTCCAATCTCAATGGTATGAAACTAGAAATCAACTACAAGAAAAAATTGGAAAATACTTAAACACATGGAGGATAAATAACATGCTATGAAACAATGAATGCATTATCAATGAAATCAAGGAAGAAATAAAAAATACCTAGAAATAAATGAAAATATAAACAGAACAACTCAAAATCTACAGGACACAGTGAGAGCAGTCCTAAGAGGGAATTCATAGCAATACAGGCCTCCCTCAAGAAACAAGAAAATGCTCAAATAAACAATGTAATTTTACACTGAAAAGAACTAGAAAAAGAGAAGCAAACAAAGCCCAAAGTGAACAGAGGAAGGAAATAATAAATATCTGAGTGGAAATAAACAAAATAGAATCTAGAGAAACAATACAAAAGATTAATGAAACCAGGAGCTGGTTCTCTAAAAGGATGAGCAAAATTGACAAACCCTTAACCAGATTCATCAAGAAAAAAAAGGACTCAAATAAATAAAATCAGAAATGAAAGAGGAGAAATTAACTGTGGACTCCACAGAAATACAAAAGATAATAAGAAAATACTGTGAGCAATTACACACCAACAAATTGGACAATCCAGAGGAAATAGATACATTCCTAGAAATATACAATCTCCCAAGACTGATTCTGAAATTATCAATTACTACCAATGAAATTGAATCATTAATCAAAAACTTCCCCCACCCCCAAAAGTTCTGAACCAGTTGGCTTCATAAGCAAATTTTAACAAACATTCAAAGAAGAATTAATACCTATTCTTCTCAAACTATTCCAAAAAGTTCAAGAAGAGGGAAGGCTTCTTAACTCCCTTTATGAGGCCACCATTACTTTGATAGCAAGACCAGACAAAGAAATTTCAGAAAAAGAAAACTATAAGCCAATATCTCTTATGAACATTGATGCAAAAATTATCAACAAAATATTAGAAAATAAAATTCAGCAATACATTAAAAATATCACATACCATGATCAAGTTGGGTTGATTCCTGGAATGCAAGATTGGGACTATTATCTACAAATTAATTAATGTGATACAACATATCAACAAATCAAAAGATGAAAACCATCTGCATCATATTAATAGATGCAGAAAAAGGGTCTGACAAAATCCAGCATCCATTTATGATAAAAACTCTCAGCAAAGTGGGAAGAGAGGGAATATACCTCAACATAATAAGAGTCATATATGACAAACCTACAGCTAACATACACATTGAGGGAAAGGCTAAAAGTGTTTTCCTTAAGGCTAAAAAGACTAAATGTGATTTCCTTGTCAGGAACAAGGCAAGGATGTCCACTTTCACCACAACTATTCAACATTGTATTGGAAGTTAGCTACAGCAATAAGACAAGAAAGAGAAATAAATGTATCTGAATTGGAAAGGAAGAAGTAAAACTCTTGTTATTTGCTGATGACATGATACTATATATAGAGAACCCTGAAGATTCCACCAAAAGACTGTTAGAACTGATCAATGAATTTAATAAAGTAGTAAGATACAAAATAAATATTCAGAAGTCAGTGGCATTTTTATACACTAATGATGAACTTTCGGAAAGAGAAATTAAGAGAACAATCCCATTTAGAATTGCATCGAAAACAATAAAATACCTGGCAATCAAATTAACCAAGGAGGCAAAAGACCTGTTCTTAGAAAAGCATAAATCATTGAAAAAAGAAATTGAAGAGGATATAAATAAATGGAAGTATATATATCATGGGTAGGAAGAATCAACATCATTAAAATGGCCATACTACCCAAAGCAATCTGTAGATTCAATGCAATCTCTATCAAAATACCAATGACATTTTTCAGAGAGCTAGAACAAATAATCCTAAAATTTATATGGAACCATAAAAGACTCCAAATAGCTTTGCCAATCTTGAGAAAGAAGAACAAAGTTGGAAGTATCACGCTACATATCAAACTATACTACAAGCCTACAGTAATCAAAAACAGCATGGTACTGGCATAAAAACAGATACAATAATCAATGAAACAGAATAGAGAACACAGAAATAAATCCACATCTATATACTCACTTAATGTATGACAAAGGTGACAAGAATATACAATGGGGTAAAGAGAGTCTCTTCAATAAATGGTGCTGAGATAATTGGATGGGTGCATGCTAAAAAAAAAAAAGACACTGGACCACCTTCTTACACCATATACAAGAATAGACTCAAAATGGATTAAAGACTTAAATGTAAGTCCCGAAACCATAAAACGCATAGAAGAAAACATAGGCAGCAAACTCTCTGATATTGCTATCAGTAATTTCTTTTTGGATATATCTCCTCGGGTAAGGGAAGAAAAGGAAAAAATAAACAAATGGTATTACATCAAACTAAAAAAGTTTTGTACAGCAAAAGAAACCATCAACAAAACAAAAAGACAACTGACTGAATGAGAGAAGATATTCTTTTATGATCCATCAGCTGAGAAGTTAATATTCAAAAAATATAAAGAACACATACAACTTAACAACAAAAATACCAACAATCCAATTAAAAATTGAGTAGAAGACCTGAACAAATATTTCTCCAAAGAGGAAATATTTCTCCACAGATGGCCAATAGACATGAAAAGATGTTCATGGTTTTCTTTGGACAAATACCCAGAAGACACAGCACAATTTTCTATAGGACCCCTTTCAGAACAATCTTGGGAACTGGTCAGGCTGCTTTGTTACAGATGAGAAAATAGACGCTGGGAAAGACTCATGGACATAGTAAGGTTTAAAAGTGAAACTTGTTTAGCGGGCAACTGTGATCATGAGGACTGACTGACAAGGGGGAGCTACATTTGGTGGACCTTCCATGTTCACAAGAACCCCAACTACTATCTATCTGTTATCACAGAATATGCCAAAGGTGAGTATATGCCACAGGGAGGAATGACAACCTACTTTTGAATTACAGTTATGTTTGAATTTTCTATTCTAATAGTTTCCTGTTGCAAAGAAAGTACTTTACCTTTGCTAGTGTCATTGATGCTTATCCACAAGAGGTGTTATGTCCTGCATTCTGGCAAGATGGTAAACTGGCTAACATGGGTGATTCCTCCTTCTGGGAAGACAGAGTTATGCAGCATTACCAAGGGTAATGCATTCCAAGAGACAGATCGGGGGGCCGTGGCCGAGTTTCTAATGCTTTTGAGGGGAGAGAGGCCTGGATGTTTGGCTTGAGAATTATTAGAAGGATCCATACACAAATCCCATAGCCTCAAAGAGTATCCTTCTATGAAAGGAGCTAGAAACTTCTCTTTAGTGCTGGAGAAATCAGGGAATAAGTCCTGTGTCTGTACTGGACCCTGAATGTACATTAAAAATTTCAAGGCCAGGCTAATAATAGATGTGGGCCCTGAACTTACATATATGGACAGTACAGGAGCCCTGCTAAAGAAATTAAAATATACATGGATTTGGGACTTAAGCCATGGAAAATACAAAGATGTTCTCTAAGGACAATGGCAGTTTCACAAGCTAGAACTCACAGGTTTCCAGCAGGAAAAATAAAATTAATCTTAGCTCTAGATAAAATCACAGTAGAAAATTATAAACTATATGCGGGGGGAAAACACACACACAAGAGGCTAGTTGGTAGATTGATATATACCTCCCAAAACAGAATTACTACTTCTAGAACTAAATTATTTCAAAATAATTCATTTTTAATCCCTACTACACTCTCAAAGAGATTAAAATAATTGAAAGAGTTTAAGTGACTAAGAAGGAATAGAAAATCATAGTGAAAGAACAAGAGACTACATTAAAAATTTTAAAAATGCAAACTTGGATAATCTACAGCTAGAATTTTTAGATTACTTGATATATTTTAAAAAAACTAATCTGTGTGTCAAATAGTAGATTGACTAGAAGCCACTAAAGAGAGGATCTATATGCTAAAAGATAGATAGAACAGAATCAATTAAACACAGAAAAATGCAGAGATGAAAAACAGGAGATTTAGCACATAGAAAGAAAAGATTCAACATGCAACCAATAGGAATTTCAGAGGAGAGAACAGAGAGAGAATGGAGTACCAGCAATATTCAAAGCTGGGAATTGTCTAAACTGAAGACAAATATACACTTCACATTGAAGTAGATCACTGAATTCTGGGCAGAATAAATAAAACCGAACACACCTAAAGATATACTATGGTGGACTGCATAGAATGAACTGAAAAAGTAAAGAAAAGGTTTGTTTTAAGCCCTTCACATCTCCATTCCACTGTTTTAGCCATATCCATGATACTCATGGCTTCGATTACCACCCATATACAGTGAACTTCTGGTTTTATAACTCTACCCCAGATGCATATATACAACTTGGTATCTTTACTTGAACATCTCAAAAGTGACCTCAAATCCAGTGCACGAAATTGACCGTTTCTTCACTCTTGCTGGCTACTGCTCCCCTCAACCACCACTATAATCAAGGCCATTTATATGCTTTTCCAGTCTCTCTCATGATACTGGGTTTTGCCTGAAAGCCCTGAACTACACTTCCCTTTGTTCTACTGCTATAATCTTTGACTAAGCCAGTCTTCTATTCCCTGTCCTTCACCGTTGCTAGTTTGGAAGATGAATAGAGTATACTTAAAAAATACATACCACATGCTATTCCACCCACACTCCCTCTCTCTTCTTAAAACAGCCTCTCAGTATCTTCTCATCCTATAGGCCCCCCAAGACCTGCCTGGTCTGGTCTTTTCTGCCTCTCTGTTCTGTTCTCTTCTGTCCAGACTCACTGAACACTTCTCCCTGTGCTCCACTTTTAGCCTGCTTTGCCTCCACCTGCCTCCACAACAGGACATCTGATTGAGTTCATGTACTAAGTCCTCAGAGAAAACTTCCCTGACTTTCAGTTTGGTCACACTCTTCTGCACCATGCTTTCATGGAGCCACGACCTTTCATTCATGCCATTTATGACATTAATTTTCAGTTCTCCACTAGACTATATGCTCCAAGGGAACAGAGACCACCTTCTTGCTAACCTTTTTATCTTCAACACTTAACATAGCACCTTGCACATCAATGGCTAAAAATATTCCTTTAATGAAGTTACAGATTCTTATTTTACAATTATATTCAAAATACTTGAGTGAATCAGTACATTTTCCAACATGAATTCGAACACCATGCCAACTTGTGAATATAGCAATAACGTATCCTAGACACAGGCCTCCACCAGCTGTTAACATCATAATGTTTTTACTGTTAAAAGTGAGTCTAGCTCCAGTGGGTTGGCCTCAGCATTGCTGTGTTCAGCTTACACACTCACTTATAACATTTATCTCTCCCTCTTATGATGGCATGCTTAGCAAAGAGCTGGATCAGTACTTCTTAAAATCATTTTGCATCTGCTGCCAGCAAGTAGCTCATGCTGGTCCTCATTTTGTGCTCACTCCTGGCCATCTGGCCTCTTCCTGAGGAACCTCACTACCTTCTGGTTGGCTGCAGAGTCTGCCAGCTGGGGGTGTGTACTTCCCAACTCTACTCCCTCAGGGGCCTGCAATTTGTTTTTATTTTTCTGCTGTAAGAATTCCTGACCTGAAGTAACCCCAAATGTATGATGATGACATAGTGAAGTTGGGCCTCAGAACTTATTCTTGAGTAAAGGGGAATGAAGATGAGGTGGTCATGGTGGGCATCATTGGGAAGGTGACATTGGAACACACCTTATGGGACAACAATTGCAAATCACACATGAACATCCATAAACCTCTTCCATTGAAAGGAAAAATGTCTACTTCAAGACAGGCTTCAGTTCAGCTGATTTTGCTTTTTTATCTCCTAGAGGCATATCTTTGAACTAAATTGCAATAGAGTGAATATGTCTTTTCAAATCTGAGTGTGGAGTCCCTAATACCAAATGTAATGGTATTTGTAGGTGGAATCTTTGGGAGGTGACTGGATTTAGATGATGCCATGAAGGTGGAGCCCCCATGATGGAGTTGCTGCCCTTCTAAGGGAATAAAGCAACAAAAGCGCTGTGTCTCAGCCATGTGAGGACATAGCAAAAAGGCAGCCATTTGTTAATCAGAAAGTGTGACTTCGCCAGAACTCAACTATGCTGTTACCCTGATCTCAAACTTCCAGCCTCTAGAACTGTGAGAAATAAATGTTTGTTGCTTAAGTCATCCAGTCTGTGACATTTTGTTATAGCACCCCAGGCTAAGACACAAACTTGCCAGTCTATAGCTACCTCCCATAGGTTTCTCTTGCATATGCCTAAAACATTCATTTCCCAAGTTTTTTATTCCAAATGAAAAAAATGTACTCTCCTTTAGAAAAGAGGTTTCATTTGGACCAGCTATTATATTTGGAATTATTTTCTGAAGTGTGTTCAGGCATCTCCCACTCCCCCTGAGTCTTTGAGAGCTGACATTTGAGAAGTGATGCTCTCCCTCACCCAGCTCCTGTCTCTCTCAGTCCAGGTGTAGACCTGTAGCCTGTAGGTCAAAGAGGCGGCAGGGCCATCTGCTAGTCCAGAGAGTTGATTCTCCTGCAATCCTGCTCAAGGCTGAGAGCTTGTCTCACATAGTGGGGTGGATTTTCTCTTTCTCATTTCCTTCTTTCCCTGCTTTATCTTCCTCTCTCCCTCCATTATCTGGAGGACTTGCTGAGCTTTTTCTGTGGGAGCTGCAGCCACAAGAACAGATGATGCTAGTTCAGTCATGAGCATCCTGACCAGCAGTGTGGGAAAGCGGGCTAATGGTTGGAGGGCTGGCTATTTGGTCTGCTTTTCTCGTATTTTGGGTAAATGAGCTGATAGCCCCAGTCAGATAACCTATAGCCAACAGGCTGCAGATACTCTCAATTGAAATAATAAAGATAACTGTAATGAAAAAAGGGTGTTTAAAGACAGTTTGTCTTCCTTGTTCTAACAGGAGGCTCAGTCAACCAACCATGAGGCAGCAGTGCTGACAGCATTATCTATCTAGCTATACAGTTTGATCCCAGATGGCATGGTTGATAACTTTAATTTCTCTAACACTTCCTTCTTAAAGTGCCTTCCAAGCATGTTTGAGAAGTAATGTGGCCTAGAGTAAATGCATTTTTCAAGGGTCAGACCAACAGGTTTCAAGTCCATAGTTTTAATAGTAGCATGACTTTCAACAGTTTCTTTCCCTCACCATGCTTCAGTTTCCTTATCTGTAAACTGAGGATAATGTCTCTGTGTCAAGAGGTCCTTGAGAGTGTTAAAGAGTTGATATATGCAAGACTTTAGACCAGTTCCCAGGACATAGTAGTGAGTGTTCTGGTGATCTCTGTAGCTAAGAACCTGAGTGGTTTAAGACAGCAGCCACTGGATGCTCATGAAATTCTGGGGTCAGGAATTCAAGAAGGGCTCAGCCGGAGAATATTTTTGCTCTTCAATGGTATTCAGTTGGAGGATGGGCTGGCTTTTCTGGTAGTCCAATTTGACTTCTCTCAGATATCTGATGCCTGGGATGGAATGATTCAGAGACTAAGACTATGGACTTGAGCACTTATAAGTGACTTCTCTATGTGGTTGGATTTCCTCCCAGCATGGCAGTTTCAGGAAGATGGACTTCTAACATGGCACTTCAGGACTCTAAGAGGGTGTATCTCCGTGAACAAGGTGGAAGTGGCATGGCCTTGATGACCCAATCTCAGAAGTCACACAGCACCCTTTCTTCTGCATTCTATTGATGACAAGCAAGGCACTAAATTCAGCTCTGAGTCAAGAGGAGGGGAATTAAATTTACCCCTTGATGGAGAAAGGACAAGTTCACACTGTGAGAAAAGCATGTACGACAAGAAATATTGTTGTGACCATCTTTGGAGAGTACAATTTACCACAATATCATAGCTGTCATTTTAATTGATCTGTTTTATCATCTATGTGAGCAACAGAGGGTTGGGAATTAGCAATGGCCTTGCTTAATGGATGAGCACATGGAGGTTCAGAAGAGTAGCTTGATTTGCCCATAATCATGTCCTTAAGTCAAAATGTGTTTAGAACCTGAAGCATCATGAATCCTGAACCATCCATTGACTTTCCCTCTAAGTTCTCATGTGTGAATGTCTGGGTACACCGAGACTATATGATTTTCTTTTCTTCTTTGGGACAGAAAGTCTACTTCTTGCATTTAAAAATACAGGAAGCCACAAGGGCTAATCCACAGAGACTTAGTTTTCTAGATGATTTGTCTGCTTTCCTATTGAACAATCTCAGGAGGAGTCTTGAAGCAGGAGGGAGAATCTCAGCATCACACAATTAGTATAGACACCACACCTCTGAGGCTTTATCTATAAAGCTCTATGCTTCTTGTTGTTGAAAGTCAGGGTATCTGTGAAACTATCGTGTATGATATTTTTATGGTGAATACATGGCACTGTGCATCTGTCAAACTCATGGAACTTTATGGTACAAAGGAGGAACCCTAACACATATTAATAAAAAAATTGATTACGAGGTCAGCGGCTACCAGGATGGAATACAGATTGTGAGAAAAGAATCTGTGTTACAAATTTATGAAACAACCTAATTGAAGGGAGTGCAGGGAAAATGTCAACCTAAGTAACTACAGAGATGAGTGAAGACTATAAGACTAAAGGCAAAAAGAACTATACACTCTAGTTGATGAGTGAAGACTATAAGACTAAAGGCAAAAAGAACTGTACACTCTAGTATCACTCTAGTTGATAAAGTTGCTTCTCATGCAGATACAGGCAAACAGTTCTGAAGCTATTATAAATTTACATCAGAATTAAACACTTAAGAAAATGAACAGCAGATGGTTGGAGCTAGGTTTCTCGTGTTAAAGTGGAAAGTTTCAGAAAAGCAAGGGAAGAAAGCTAAAATGATCTGTGATAATGGATTAGATTGGAGACTAATCAATATGAACTCATGTTTAGCTTAATAAAGATACATATATACATATACATATAGAAATATTTCCATATAAATATGTGGAAATATATTAATTTCTACATATAGAGTAATAACAGATATGCATACAAATACATATTTCCCATTTTCTAGCTCTGTTGCTTAGAAAACCTAGAATCAGTGACACCCAGTAGCAACAAGCGTACCCAGTGCTCAGATCTTGGTTTCTAATACTATTTTCTAATAAAAGGAACCAGAAATCCATGAGAAATGGCTGATTCTAGGATTTTGGCAGGAAATATACAAAATGAACCTTGAGCAATATCTTACAGTGCTAATAAGAAAATGTGCTACAAAATTAAAAGAATAGGGGGCATGTCAAGGGGACACAGGAGCCAGTCTAAAAGTGCTCCCAACAGCCAATTAATCCTTGAATTAATTTCTATTTTCTCTGTGTACCGATTTTTATTTTTTCCCTTAAAACAGAGTTATAATGCCTGTCTGGCTGGTTGTTGTGACAAGTATTAGTAATAATAACATACTAACCAACTGCTTTATGTCAAACACCATACCAACACTTTACGTGCCTCATTTCCTCCTTTGCACAAAACCATGGAGTATATTAATTCCATTTTCCCCAATGTATTATGAAATTTTTCAAAATACAGAAAACTTAAAGGAACTTATAGTGAACACCCATATATCCACCACTTCAATTTACCACCAGTATTTTGCTATATTTATGTTATTAGGCATCTGTTCATTTATACGTCAAGCCATTTTTTTTAAAAAAAATGCATGTTCACTGTAAATTATAGATACGCCCTGCTGAA
>NW_006442489.1:893006-909113 GCF_000325575.1 Pteropus alecto
ATTAAAGAATGAAAAACAAGGAATTAAATTTCAGTGAAGTAAACTTATCCAAGGTCACACAGCTGGTGGGTGACAGATTGTGAGAAAAGACTATAACAAGTGCTCATGAATGGAAACTACTGCCATCATTCTCATTCTTTAGGCAAAACTCCTGTTTCCTTTCTGGAAACAAATGAGGAGAAGATTAAAGATTTTAAGAACCAAAAGAAGAAAATCAGACCTTTCTCTTTAAATACCCACTTGGGACAAAAAAATTCTTAGGATCAAAAATGAATGTTTGGACACTTGGAATGATCAGCTATAAGTGGGTGTAGGCTGGTTGATATCTACCCCACATACGTGGACACTCCCACTGCATGTGTGTGATATTCCTGATGTGGTGGCTGTTCTGTGCCAGTGAAAATCTATCGGGGTGCTAGTTCAGTGACTCTACAGAATTTGTGGATCCACCCCATGTTATCTGCCGAAGAGCCCCCCTAGACTGTGAGTTTGTTTTTGTGCACAACAAGCTTTCTCAAATTTGCTATATTATGGTTTACATATTAATCTTTTTGTTCTCCTTCCAGTCCATTTTATGGAAAACCAATTATATAATAAACAAAACATTTTTGTTTAAAAAAGTCTTCCTACAACAAGGCCTCTAGATAACCATGAATTATGTTGCTTTAATGACCTTAAGAAAAGCTTGTTTCTTAAGACGTAAGAGTAAAGACTATCAAAGATTTAAGTAGAAAATGAGAAAAATGCAGCATTTATTAGACTGAAAAGTTGGAAGGGGAATCTAAATGCTTTAAAATGTGAATAATTAAACAATCATATTATATCCATATATTGAAATATTAGGTAGCCACAAACAATTATGCTTTGGAGCCATTGCTAATTACATAAAAAATGCTTATGACACAAGTTACAAAAAGGCAGATTTTAAAACTAAATCTTATCTATATATAACATATAGGGGAAAAAATTGGAAGGAACAGCCTGAACTCTTAAATCTAGTTGCTTCTGAAGTTTCCCTCTTTTTTCCTTTTAATGCACTGTCCAAAATTTCAATGGTGGTAAACAGAAAAAAAAAAAAAAAAAAAAAAAAAAAAAAGATTCTGCAGGTGCCATTTTTTCCTAGACAACATCATTTGAACTTCTCAGTTTATCTCTCAAAGTGTGTGTAGCCTGAGGGCTATTAGTATCCCATCATTGGTGTGAGAAAGCTCAAGCGCAGGGACACCAAACCATTCCTTTAGCACTGTAAATGCTGGAACACTTTCTACAGCCTCGTGCTCTGTTGTCCAAGCATTTGTGTGGGAGAAAACACACTCTGATCTGATCATCTTCCTTCAACTATGATCCACAGCTGCGGGAATGGCCACATGTCTTCTGTAGGCTGATAAACTCATAGTCCCTGTAGTGAGCTTGGAGCTGGAGACCATACCTGCCTCATTCCTGGTTCATACCTCTGTTGGTGATGAATCCCTCACTGGCCACCTGACAACCTTCTTCTGAACCTGGTTACACTCTTCCTTGCCAGTACTCACCACATCTAGCATGCATTTTGTGCTGCTTTGAATGAATCTGTCCTGTTTTCACATTTTAGATTACAGCATATGACATTCTGTGTTTTAATGACATGTGTGGTGGCCTTTGTCCATCTTGCTGTAAGGATCATGTCTCCTTCACCTCTATTTTCTGGGTGCTCCTGTTCATTATCCTGCACCAGATGCCCCAGGAAAGAGTAAGTGTGTGAGGAAAGCAAGGCAGTCTGCCAGTCTCAGGCTGCTTGGCTTCCTAGAGCAAGGTTTGAGAGCTTGGCCTTTGACCTTCAACAATTCTGATTTGCCCCTGGATATATTTCATAAATAACATAGTGTGTTCACTCTGTGGACTAGGAAAAGGAAAGGATCACATCCCAAGCTGAGAATCATGGGGAGCCTTTCATATCAGAGTCCAGAGCTCTGGTTTCACATTTAATATGCCAGTTATTCTGACACCTGAACTGACCTTTTTTTTTCTGCTGGTTTGTTTTCAGTAGCAATTGCATCTACAGATTTTCATCTAGTGGTACATTAAAAAAATACTAATTCTATTTTTGCCTCCTACCATATTGATGTTTGAATGTTTGTCAGTTATTGTCCCTTCTTTTAAAAAATCCAATTTTACACCAGCAGCAGATAGATAGGGGTAATCTCTTTGCCTGTGAGGCAGGAAGCTGTTCTGCAGTTTCCAAAACTTTCCTAACCCTGTTTGCTCCCTTTTGATCCTGATCTTCCTGAGGAGAATAGGCAGGGGTGTGTCTCAAATATGGTGTTGTCATGGTAGCACAAGACCTGTGACAAACCAGCTGTAATTCACTCCCATTTCTGTGACACGTGAGGTGAAGTGAGGCCAGAATTTGCCTCCCAAGGCTCAAAAAGTCACCTTTCCTCTTAGTGAGCATCGGTGAGCTGACTGCCAGTTTAGGCTTCCAGCTCTTTGTTCAGTGTCCAACTCTTTGGCCAAGGCTCTCACTGGATAAACTATGACCTGTCTGCCAAGTATGCCAGCTTTCTCTATCCACCCAGGAAACAGGGCTTAGTGCCTAGATCCTCTCCTTCCCATGGGAGTTGGCTTGCTCACCCTGGCTGTGTCTGGGTTCTATGTCAGTGTCTGACTCTCTCAGCCTGCACTGTCACTGAGGTGCTTGGCTCTGCACAAGTTGGTGGTAATGAGTTACACGTGGATTTTTTTTTTTCTGTGAGTGAGGGGTGCATAGTACCTGCTTTGCTTAGGGGACCCTTTTGCATTCACCTTTTATGATCCCTGTGAGGTTAGAGAATCTGATGTCTGGAGGGAGCACTCTTTTGAACACCCTGGATAACCAGGTGTTACTCTCAGCTTGGTCATTAACTAGTTGTAGCCTTAAATTAAGCATCTAATTCCTTAGGGTCACAGCAGTTTCTAAGTTGTTTCCATGTTGGTCCTGGGTTATATCCAGAGATTCATGACTACAGAGAGTCTATAGGTATTTGAGAGGATTTGTGGGAGATGAGGATCCTTGAAGAGAACTGGAGTGGTCTATACCCAACCAACATGGTGGACAGAGAGTTGTAACCTGCTTACCATGCTTTGTTGCCACACCACTTCTCCTGGTGAGACTTGCCCGCTCTGGTGCTAGACCTCTTGATGTTGCCTGATGGGAGAGCATTTATTACACTTTTAGCTTGTTGGTTGTGTTTCTGGAACATGGGCCTTTTCCTTTCTTTTGATTTGAAATTTATGACTTTAATGACTTGATGTGTATCACACCAAGAGATATCAGCATTTGAGAAGGCTGTCTCCTCTGTGACAGGAGTCCATATTTTGCTGGAGTTTTCTAGGTTAGCAAGAAGTTTTATGAAGAGGATCTAATGGCCAGATGGGCCTGAAGACACCTCTCTAAACTGGGGAATTGTCACTGAAGGCCCACTTTTCCCATCTCTTCAGTGTCATTGCTTTTCACAGGGAGAAGTTGTTAAAGTCAAGGGAAATGGGTCAGGGTAGAGACTTGAGGAAAATGTTGCTCTGGGTAGAGGAATTTTAAATTACTATATGACTGAAACCATATGAGACACACACACAGTGCGAGTTGTTCCTTGCTCTCATTCACTGATCTCTTCGCTATGCTTTTGGCACCTATGCTGTGTGCAGTGAATCCTATGGGTTCTGTGACCAGACCTCTTCATCAAGGCTAATGTCTACCATCCTCCAGCTGCAGGAAGACAAGTGCTGATGGCTCAAAGTGGCGTCCCTCACAGGGCTCTGTCTTCAGCTGCAAGGAACTGCTTTGCCCAAGGATTTCTTCTAGGGCAAGGTCAGACCAATGATTGGCTGATGTAGATGGTGAAATCCTTACGAGAATTTTGAAAGTTCCTTGTAGCATTGACTGAGGCCACAGTGGCAACTGTAGATTTCCTAACAACAAAAAATCAACAATTTCAGGAACTGAAAAAAAAAAAAACTAGATGAGGAGAGCAAGGAGATTGAAACCCTCTAATAGAACCATATAGAACTTCTGGAGATGAAGAACATACTGCAAGAGTTGAAAAATGAAATAGCAAGCTTGGGAAATAGAGTTGCCCAAATGGAGGAAAGGATCAGTGATATTGAAGACAGAAATCTAGAAATAAATCAGAAAGAAGAAGAGAGAAACCGAAGAATAAAAAAGGATGAAAGAGAAATACAAGAACTGGCTGATACCATCAAGAGAGAAAACATAAGAATAATGGGCATTATCAAAGGTGAGGCAAAGGAGCAGGGACTAGCAAGCATTTTCAGTCAAATAGTTGACAAGAATTTCCCAAATTTAAGGAATGAACTGGAGCTTGGAATTTAAGAAGTCAATAGAACACCCAATTATCTCAACCCAAAAAGGCCTTCACCAACACACATTCTATTAAAATTATCAAAAATCAATGACAAAGACAGAATTCTCCAGGTGGCCAGGGAGAAGAAGATGGTAACTTATAAAGGAAAACCCATTAGATTATCATTGGACGTCACAGCGCAAACCTTACAAGCCAGAAAGAAATGGAATCAAACATTTAAACTATTAAATGAAAGGTATTACCAGCTTACAATAATGTATCCAGCTAAGTTCTCCTTTAGATATGAAGGAGAAATTAAGACATCTCCAGAACTACAAAAATTGAGGGAATTCTCCACTACGAGGACCGCATTACAGGAAATACTGAAAGGTATCAGCTCACCTAAAACAAAATAACAAAACAAAACAAAAAATACATAATTAAGAGTAAAGTGACTACAAAGTAAATAGAAGTGGAGGAGTGCAACCCTCACTAAGAACAGGGCATTATAAGCTTAAATAATAAGAAGAGAAGTGCCATAGCAAGATAGTAATGAACGTTCAGCATACATAAGGACAGATTGAGATAACAATGACTGACAAGGGGAGGATTCAAAGATCCAAATTCGCAACGGGGAAAGGAAATAAGGCACACACAGAAAAAAATGGACGACTGTATATATATATAACATTTCTTTTCATATTTGTAATGGTAACCACACACCAAAGATTCAGACTGAAGTATATAACATAAAACAAGAAGAACTAGAGGCAAAACCCACAAAAGCCAACCAAAATGAAGAAAATAGAAACACAAGGACAAGGAAGTAATGGAAACATTGAGCTACCAGAAAGCAAAAGATAAAATGGCTATAAGAAGACCTCATATTTTAATAATCAACCTAAGTGTAAATGGACTGAACTCATCAATAAAAAGGCACAGAGTTGCAGAATGGATCAAAAAACAAAACCCAACCATATGCTGCCTCCAGGAGACACATCTCAGCTCCAACAACAGATGCAGACTCAAAGTGAAAGGGTGTAAAATGATATTTCAAGAAAATGGAGAAAAGCAGGAGTAGCAGTACTAATATAGGACGAAATAGACTTCAAAATAAAAATGGTAAAGAAAGATACTGAGGGACACTTCATAATAATAAAGGTAATTATGCACCAAGAAGACATAACTTGTCAATATCTGTGCTCCCAATAAGGGAGTCCTGAAATATGTAAAGCGATTACTAACCGAAATAAAGGGAGAAACAGACCAAAACACTATTGTAGTAGGGAAGCTAAATACCCCACTGTTGGATATGGATAGATCATCCAAACAGAAAATCAATAAGGAAATATCAATAATGACCCATTAGACCAACTGGACATAATTGACATTTACAGAGCTTTCATCCCCAAATAGCTGCTTATACATTCTCCTCTAGTGCACATGGAATGTTATCAAGGATTGACCACATACTGTGACACAGAGATAGCCTCAACAAAATAAGAGGGTTGAAATCATACCAACCATATTCTTGGATCATAATGCTTTGAAATTAGAGATCAACTGCAAAAAGAAATCAAGAAAAACCACAAATATATGGAGAGCAAACATGCTCCTGAAGAGTAACTAGGTCACAGAAGAAATAGAAAGAAACATCAAGAAATACATAGAAACAAATGATAATGATAGTACAACATATCAAAACATTTGGAACATGGCAAAAGCCATCATAAGATGAAAGTTCATATCATTACAGGCCTATCTCCAAAAACAAGAATGAGTCCAAATATAAACAACCTAATGCTTCATCCTAAAGAACTAGGAAAGGAAGAACAAATGAGGCCTAAAGTCAACAGAAGGAAAAAAACCATCAAAATTAGAGCAGAAATAAATGAAATTGAAACAACAACAACAAAAGTAGAAAAAATAAATACAACAAGGAGCTGATTCTTTGAGAAGGTTAATAAAATTGACAAATCCCTGGCTAGACTCTCTAAAGAAAAAAGAGAAAAGACACAAATAAACAAAATCTGGGATAAAAGAGGGGGAAATTATGACTGACATGGCAGAAATGCAAAGGATTATGCAAGAATACTATGGAAAAGTACATAAAGAATTTAAAAACCTAAAAGAAATTGACTAGTACTTAGAAAAATACAATAGACTGAATCAAGAAGATCTGGAAAATCTAAATAGACCGATCAGCAATCTGGAAATTAAACAATCATCAAAAACCTACCAAAAAGTAAAAGTCTAGGACCAGATGGCTTCACCAGTTAATTACACCAAATATTCAAAGAAGATTTAATACCTATTCTCCTCCAACTCTTTCAAAAGGCGAAGAGGAGGCAATACTTCCCAACTCATTTTATAAGGCCAATATTACTCTGATACCAAAACCTGGTAAGATAATACAAGAAAAGAAAATGACAGACCAATACCTCTCATGGTATTTTTCACAGATGTAAAAATCCTAAATAAGTTACTAGTAAACAGAATACAGCAACATATTAAAAAGATTATACACCACAATCAAGTGGGCTTCATCTCAGGAACACAGGAATGATTCAACATAAGCAAATTGATTAGTGTGATACACCACATGAACAAATTAAAAAATAAGAATCATATGATCATATCAATAGATGCAGAAAAAGCCTTCAACAAGATATAGCATCCATTTATGATCAAAACACTTAACAAAATTGGTACAGAAGGAAAGTACCTTAACATAATGAAGGCCATGCCTGACAAACCCTCAGCCAATATTAAAATTAATGGTGAACAACTAAATACCTTCCCTCTAAGATCAGTAACAAGGCAAGGCTGTCCACTATTACCACTGTCATTCAATGTAACATTGGAGGTCCTAGCAACTGCAATCAGGTAAGAGAAATATATAAAAGATATCCAAATAGGAAATGAAGAAGTCATCTGCAAACTCTCACTATTTGCAGATGACATGATTCTTTATATAGGAAATCCTGAAAACTCTACAAGAACACTACTAGAAACAATAAGCAAATATAGTAAATTCACTGGATACAAAATCAATGTTCAAATGTCCATAGCATTCCTGTACTCTAATAATGAAGTGTCAGAAAAAGAATTAGAAAAAATAATTCCTTTTGCAATTGCAAGAAAAAGAATACAATACCTAGGAATAAATTTAACGAAACATGTGAAGGACCTATATAATGAAAACTATCAGATCTTATTTAAAAAAATCAAAGAAGATACAAAGAAATAAAAAGATATTTCATGTTCTTGGATTGGAAGAATCAACATAGTTAAAATGACCATATTACCTAAAGCATTATACAGATTTAATGCATTCCTCATCAATATCACATCAGTAATTTTTAAAGAAATAGAACAAAAAAATCATCTGATTTGTATGAAAGCACAAAAGACCCTGAACGCTAAAGCCATCCTGAGGGAAAAGGCTGGAGGCATCACTCTGCCCGACTTCAAATTATATTATAAAGCGACAGTAATCAAAATGGCATGGTATTGACAGCAAAACAGACACGTGGACCAGTGGAAAGGAATTGAGAGTCCAGAAGTAAACCCATATTTATGTGTGCAAATAATTTTTGACAAAAAAGCCAAAAACATACAGTGGAGAAAGGGAAGCCTCTTCAATAAATGGTGCTGGGAAAATTGATTGTCCACCTGTAATAGAATTAATATAGACTGTTGCCTCTCACCACACACCAAAATTAACTCAAAATGGATTAAGGACCTGAATGTAAGACTGGAATCAATAAAATGCATAGAAGAAAACATAGAAACTAAACTCAAGACCTTGGACTTAAAGAGGATTTTATGAATTTGACCTCGAAAGTAAGGGAAGTAAAAGCTAAAATAAATGAATGGGACTACATCAAACTTAAAAGCTTCTGCTCAGCAAAAGAAATCATCAACAAAGTAAAGAGACAACCATCTGAGTGGGAAAATATATTTGGAAGCAATGCCTCCAATAAGGGCCTAATATTCAAAATATACAAAGAACTCATATGTCTCAATAACAACAAAAAAACCCTAAACGATCCAATCAAAAAATGGGCAGAGGACCTGAACGGATACTTCGCCCTAGAGGACATACGAATGGCCAACATATATATCAAAAGATGCTCAACATCGCTAGCTATTAGGGAAATGCAAATCAAAACCACAATGAGATACCATCTCATGCCTGTTAGAATAGCTATAATCAACAGGACAAGTAATAACAAATGTCGGAGAGGATGCGGAGAAAAAGGAACCTTCAATTTATAAGACTGCAAATTGGTACAGGCACTGTGGAAAACAGTATGGAAGTTCCTCAGAAAATTAAGAATTGATCTACCATATGATCCAGCAATCTCTCTGCTGAGTGTTGACCTAAAAGACTTGAAAACCCATATCAGAAGAGATAATTTGCACACTGATGTTCATCGCAGCAATATTCACAGTTGCCAGAACATGGAAGCAACCGAAGTGCCTTACAATAGATGAATGGCTAAAGAAGCTGTGGTACATGTATACAATGGAATATTACTCATAAAAAGAGATGAAATACTGCCATTTGCAACAACATGGATGGACCTCGAGATAATCATGCTAAGTGAAATAAGCCAGACAGAAAAAGTTGAAAATCGCATCGTATCACATATATGTGGGACATAAACCTAAAAGCAACAAGTGAGCAGGACAAACAAAGACTCATGGACATGAACTCTAGACTAGTGGTTACCAGAAGGTAGCGGGTGGGTGAGGAGGGGTAGGTAGATGGTTAAAGGAGGTCACATATAGGGGTCATGGGGAGGGTGAAGTGGGTAAAAGGGATCAAGTATATGATAGCTGAAGGAAACTGGACTCTGGGTGGTAATCACACAATAGAATATACAGATGTCAAATTATAAGGTACATCTAAAAATTATATAATTGTATTAACTAATGTTACCCTAAGAAACTTAAAAAATAAAACAAAACAACAACAAAAATGAGCAAACAAATGTCTGTGCTAAAAGGAAAAGGAATAAAAAGAGGTTTCTCCTATAATGCTATAGTAAAATTGCTTTAAAATATGTATGATGAAAATTATTTTACATAATAATGAAAACGTCCTATTTGCAGTCTAATCTTATATACTAGTGAATCTGGATACAAACTTTTACTACAAACTACATTTGATTGAAACATTGTTCACAGTTCTCCCCCAAATCCCGACAACAGTAAGTGCACAGTTATGGGAGGACAGCTGAATAAATTAAATCTTTATGTGGATTAGATAGTCAATGTTTAAAACAGCAATATGTGATAATTAAAAGGTTTCAAGAATGTTTGGAAGTATTGTCAGTGAAAACAATGAGATTCCGAAAGTGTGTAGAATCTCATCTAAGCACGATGTAATATAAACAGATGTAGAATTATAGCAGGTCCTCAATTAAAATTGTTTTCTTCAATGTCGTCATTCATTATAATGTTGATGAAATGTCATAGGAACTTAACTCTTGTTTGTATCAATTAGCTTATGGTAAAATTGGTTTTGTTATATCATTTCATTTAAAGTCACAGAAACTATAGATGATGTTAAGTGAGGATTCACTGTATAATCTTGCACACCTGAAACTTATGTGATGTTATAAACTTGTATTACTTCAATAAAAAAATAATAAAAAATAAAATAAAATAATGATATGACCCCTACATAGCTAGGTGTGCTTGGTGCACAGATGCATAAAGTTTGTTTATATGCAAATGGCTGAAGTTGGAGGAGCCATGGAGGGCAATCATGGTGGTTAATATAAATACTTGGTGAAGGCACTAATGTGGGGATAGTAGAACCCAAGCAAAACAGAGGAGAAAAAATTGCGCTAAAAATATGAAGCATGTGTGAATAATTGCATTTGTGTAATTGTGTAAAATTATGTATGTTGTATGGGCGAATAAAAAATAAAGTTTATAAAAAGGTACATCTATGACCTCCTTACTGAGATATGCTTCTCATTCAGAAACTCAAGTATTTAAAAGGAAAAAGAACTGGGGGAAAGACCTGTGCAACATAATAGAAGACACCTCATTGGCCAATGGAGACAATGGGCAATGTGTACAGATGATGCCAACAAGACTTTGTCATGCTCATTGCTTCCATTCCTCAGCATCCTGGCCAGGGGAGAGGGGGAGTGTAGGAAGCTCTGGAAAGCATGTGCAGGAGGGAGATGTAAAAAAAAATGTGGGCTTACATTGAATTATGAAGAAACAGAATGTCCAAATACATTACTAGTAAGAAAATTAAAACAGCAACCAAAAACCTCCCTAAAAACAAAAGTCCAATACCAATGGCTTCACTGGTGAATTCTACCAAACATTCAAAGATTTAATAGCTATCCTCACTCTTCCAAAAAAATTAAAGAGGAAAGAAAGCTTCCTAACTCATTTTATGAGGCCGACATTACCCCAGTACCAAATCCAGATAAGGACAACACAAAGATAAGAAAATTATAATCTAGTTTCTCTAATGAACAAAGATACAAAACTCCTAAACAAAATACTAGCAAATCAAACACAACAATCTATTAAAAAGATCATACATCACAATCAAGTGAAATTTATTGTGGCGATGCAAGGATGGTTCAACATCCACAAAACAATCAATGTAATATACCACATTAACAAAATGAAGAATAAAAATCATACGATCATCTTCATACATGCAGAATAAATCATTTGATAAGATACAACACCCATTTATGATAAAAATTTCAATAAAATGGATATAATAGGCAAATACCTCAACATAATTAAGGTCATATATGGCTAACATCATATTCAATGGTGAGAAACTGAAATGTTTTCCTCTCAGATAAGGAATGAGACAAGGATGCTCACTCTTGCCACTTTTAGTCAACATAGTATTGGAAGTCCTCGTCAGAACAATTAGGTAAGAAACAGAAATAAAAGACATCCAAATTGAAAAAGAAGTAAAACTGTCACTATTTGCAAACATAATATTATATATAGAAAACTCTAAAGTCCATCAACAGACTATTAGAAATTACAAACAAATATAGTAAAGTTTCAGGATATAAAATTAATATATAAAAATCTATTGTATTTCTATACACTATTAACAAACTATCAGAAAGAGAAAAAGGAAAACAATTTCATTTACAATCAAAAAGAGAATAAAAGACATAGTAATAAACAACAAACAAGATGAAAGAATTGTATACTGAAAGCTACAAGGCATTGTTTGAAAGAAGTTGAAGATGACACAAAGAAATAAAAAGATACTCCATGCGTATGGAGTAGAAACATTAACACCGTTACAATGTTCTTACTAGCTAAAGAACTCTACAGATTCAATGCAATCTTTATCAAAATCCCAATGGCATTTTTTCCCCACAGAAATAGAGTTAAAAAATTCCTCAGATATGTATGGAACCACGAAAGACCCCAACTAGTTAAAGCAACATTGGGAAAAAACAAAGCCATATGTATCACACTCCCATATTTCAAACTATATTATAAAGCTGTAGCAATCAAAAGTTTGGCAAACACACATACACATTAATGGAACAGAACTGAGAACCCAGAAATAAACTCAAACATATATGGACAACTGATTTATGACAAAGGAATGAAGAACATATAATGAAGAAAGTAAAGTCTCTTCGACAAATGATGTTAGGAAAACTGGACAGCAAAATAATGAAACTAGATCACTAACTTGCACTATACACAAATTAACTCAAAATAGATTAAAAACTTGAATGTAAGATCTAAAACAACAAAATATATAGAAGAAAACATAGGTACTGAGCTTCTGGACATCGGTCTTAACAATGTTTTTGTGGATTTGACTCCAATGGTAAGGGACACACAAAAATAAACAGATATACATCAAAATAAAAATCTACACAGCAAAGGAAACCATCAACAAAAGGAAAAGGCAACAAATTGAATGAAGAAAGATGTTTGCAAATGATACCTCTGATAATGGGCTAATATCCAAAATATATAAAAAAACTCATACAACTTAATAAAAACAATAAAAACTAAACAATCCAATTAAAGAATAGACAGAGGATAAGAACAGACATTTTACCAAGGAATACATATAGCCAGCCTAAAAGTTCATGAAAAAATGTGCAACATCACTAATTACTAGGGAAATGCAAATGAAAACCACAGTGAGATATCACTTCGCACCTGTTAGACAGGCTATTATCAAAAAGACAAAAAATATTGGAGAGGTTGTGGAGAAAAGAGAACCCTCATATACTGTTAATGGGATTGTAAATTTGTTCAGTCACTATAGAAAACAGTATGGAAGTTCTTCAGAAAATTAAGAACAGAATTATGATATGATCAGCCATTTCTCTTCTGGGTATTTATCTGAAAAAAATGAAAACACTAATTTGAAAAGATATGTAAATTCAATCTTCATTGCATCATTATTTAAAAGAGCCAAGATATGGAAACAACCTGTGTCCATCAACAGATAAATGGATAAAGGAGATGTGGTATATATACAATAGAATACTGCTTGGTTACAAAAAAATTGAAATACTGCCATTTGTGACAACATGGATGGACCTTAGTGAAATAAGTCAGACAGAGAAAGATAACCATCATATGATTTCACATATATGTGGAATCTAAAACAAAACAAAACAAAACAAAGAAACAAAGAAAACAAAACAAAACAACCAAAAACTCACTGATACAGACAATAGACTGGTGGTAACCAGAGGGGAAGGGGAGTAGGGAAAAGAGAAAATGGAAAAAGGGGGTCAAATATAAGGTAAGGGGTAGAAACTAGACTTTTTGTAGTACACTATAAAGGTATCTAAGAGGGGAAAAATGGTGTAGATGATAGAGGCTCTGTTCATCCCTCCGGTGACCAAATCAAAGTTGTGACAGAAACAAAGAGCAAACAGTAAGGAAAATCACCTGAGATCTAGATGAACACGCCCAACAACTAGGGAGAGAACTAGAAAATCACCCTACAATAGAAGAAGATAAGAGTGGGTGAGGACACGAGGTTGACTGGTCCTGAGCGGCTGAGTGGGACTGAGGCCACAACAATGGCAGCTGCAGACGTCTTTTAAAGAGGCCGTGTCTGCCAGTGTAGTTTTGCGATGACAGACTTGCTTGTTCTGAGCACGAGTGCTTGTTTGGCTGTGCAGGGGGCGCCAGGAACTTACAGGGGGACACTGAATTGTTGGAGTGAGGGCCAAGGCGAGACTTGCTCTGTATAGAAGTGCTGGTGGTATCCATTGTTCCTCTGTTGAGCCCCTCTTGTTCCCAGTGTGCAGACTCAGTGCCGCCATAGCTGAGACATCATCAAACTGGATGACAGAGGTCCTTCTGCCCAGAGGATTCCCTGAAACTCTGCCTCCCCCAACTTGCTGCCCTACCCAAGCCACAACCAAGTGTAGCCTCACTTAGTCAGGCGGCCCTTGCTGAGCAGCACCTAGACTCACATTGGTAGAGGCAGCTGGCCTCGGTTTCTGGTGTGGCCTTTTGAGGCAACTATAAGCACAGCATCTGTGGATTGCTTGCTGAATTTTAACAGGTGGCCCCGGAGGGACAGAGGCTTGGAGTAAATTTGGCCTGCAGCTGAACCTCTCTCAGGACTGTGCCACTAGACACCTACCACACAAAGCTGCACTAATAAGATCGGGAGACTTAGGAGCTTTGCTTAGTACACAGAAATGGACACAGAAGGGCAGCCAAAATGGGGAGAGAAAGAAGCAGAAGCCATATGAGAGAACAGAACAGCGATCCAGAAATAATGGAGTCAAGCAATCTAACAAATGCATAGATGCTCAATGAACTTATCAGAAGTGTAGATGAATTTAGCGAGAACTTTAACAAAGAGAAAAAGAACATAAAAATGCAAACGGAAGTTATAAAAGGGAACAAGTTGGAAGTGAAGAACACATTATCTGAGATGAGAAATATATTAAATGGAATAAACAAAGCGAATAAAGAAGAGGATCAAATGACTTATGTAGAGAATGGGAAAACTAAGGATGCTCAATCAGAATGGCAAGAAAAAAGATGCCAAGACTATAAAATAATTTAAGGAGCCTATGGGACACTATTAAAGGTCAAAATATCTGGTCATAGGGGTACTGGAAAAAAAACAAACAAACAAGATTTTGAAGAGCTATTTGAAGAAATAATAATGGAAAGCTTCCCTAATCTGGTGAAGGAAATAGACATACAACCCCAGGAAGCTCAGAGAGTCCCCCAAATGAAGAACCCAAAGAGGCCCACACTAAGACACACCATAATTAAAATGCCAAAGGTTAAATACAAAGAGACGATCTTAAAAGCAGCAAGAGAAAAGCAGTTAGTTACCTACAAGGGAGCACCCATAAGACTGACAGCTGATTTCTCAGAAGAAACTATGCAGGACAGAAGTGCTTGGCACAAATTATTCGACGTGATGAAAACTCAGGATCTACAACCAAGAAAACTTTATCCGGCAAAGCTATCATTTAGAGTTGAAGGAAAGATAAAGAGCTTCCTGGACAAAAATAAGCTAAAGGAACTTATCAACACCAAGCCAATATTACAGGAAATGTTGGAGGACTCTTTTAAGAAGAAAACATACATACCAAAAACAGGAAAAAAGAATGGTAATTCCTATCAACAAGTACCTCAAATGGAAAAGAATTAAGGGCTTTAACCAAAAGACAGAGTGGCTGAATAGATAAGAAAACAAGACTCCTGCATATGCTGCCTACAAGAGATTCTCTTCAGATTAAAAGACACACACACACACTAAAAGGAAAGGGATAGAAAAAGATATGGCCTTGATGGACCTAGAGGGTATTGTGCTGAATAAAATGAGTCAGATAGAGAAAGACAAATATCACATGATTTCATGTACATGTGGAATCTAAAGTACAAAATCATCATCATCATCATCAACAACAACAACAAAAGCGGAAATAAACTAATAGAGAATATTTTGAGTGATACTAAATGGGAAGGGGTTGGGGGAACAAAAAAAAAGGCAAAGGGATTAAGAGGTACAAATGTATAGTTGCAGAATAGACATGGAGATGTAGAGTGTAGCATGGGTAAGATAGTTAATAACGTTATAATAAATATATAATTGGGAAGAGAGGTACTAGATTCAGCAGGGTGATCACTGTGAGTTATGTGGATCTGTGATCACTATGCTATGCAACTGAAACTGGTATGTTATTGCATGCCAACTATAATTGAAAAAAAAAACTCATTGAATTTTACAATGTAAATACAAGCAACTAATTGTCTATTATATTTCAATAAAGATAGAATAAAAAGCCCACAATGAGATACCACCTCACACTTGTCAGAATGGCTATCATCAATAAATAAAAAAACAAGTGTTGGCGAGGATGTGGAGAAAGGAAGCCCTCATACACTGTTGGTGGGATTGCAAATTGGTACAGTCACTATGGAAAACAGTCTGGAGTTTTCTCAAAAAATTAAAAATAGATATACCTATTGACCCAGCAATCGCACTTCTGGGTATTTATCCAAATGAAACCAAAATAATAATTCGTAGGGATCTATGCATCCCTATGTTCATGGCAGCATAATTTACAATAGCAAAGATATGGAAACAACTTAAATGCCCATCAACAGATGATTGGATAAAGAAATTATGGTTTATATATACAATGGAATATTACTCAGCCATAAAAAAATGAAATCCTACCATTTGCAATGACACAGATGGACCTAGAGGTTATTACACTGAGTGAAATAAGTCAGAGAAAACTACAACATGATTTCA
>NW_006442489.1:909695-927182 GCF_000325575.1 Pteropus alecto
ATAATAAAATAAAATTTATTATATTTTATATCTTAAACTTATAGAATATTATTAACCAATGTAGTTACAATTTAAAAAATAATAAAATGTGGGCTGAGGAAAAGGTTTTATGTCAGGATGACAAGGCTCTTCCCTACATAGTTTTCTCCTTTTCTGCCCTCATCACCTGATTCCTTGGGAGTTCATGAATCACAAACATGAAGTCAGCTCCTGGCCCCACAGCCTAGCACTAAACAAGTGGGAATCTTTATTGCTTTTTCTTCCCTAATCCTTGTGGGCTTCTTGCTGTTATGGAGCGGGTGGTTGCAAGCCCATGCTTTCCTTTCATCAGGCTGCTGAGTCATGCAGACAGGCTGCTTTGTGGGAGCTGCTCATTCAGATGGGATCTGTGAGACAGGAGTATTGCCTTTTGCTTTCTGCTAAGTGGACTTGAGATGCTAACCAATCAGCCCACAACAGCTGTAAAAATCCAGACCAAGTGCTCTCTGTTTTCTTCTATCAATCACGGAGATTCCAGGACTCCTCTGTATGGCAAATGGCACCACTGACAAACAAGTTCACCAGGAGAAAATGTTTGTGATAAAGTAAATGAACAATGGGCTAATAAATATAATATAAAAAGAGTTTCTACAAAAATAAAATGTAAAAGCCCAATAAGAAACAGATAAAGGTATGATAGCAATTTATAGAGGAAATAATAAAAATAGTAAAAAAATAAAATAAAATCAACATATGCAAAGCTGTTTAAATCATAGTAACTAATAAGGCAAATTGAAAAGAAAGTGATAAGATCTCTATTTTTTATCTATCAGATGAGTGAAAATTAAACTGAGTCTTGGTGGGGAAGATAGGCACTCACATTTTGTTAGTGAAAATGAAAATTGGTACAGACTTCTGGGTGCTGATCTCTGTGTACAGATACCAAAAGTATTTATATTACGTGAAAAAGTAAGTTGCAGTGCATGTTGATCCTCTTTTATTTATAAATCAAAACTGTGTGCATGCACAGGTTCATAAATGCATGGTAAGATAAATGCACCTTGGAGGGTGGCGTGGAGAGGGAGATTCACTTTTTATCCTCTTTCTTCATTCTCCTCCACCTTCTTTTATTTACGATGGAACTGTATTACTTATGTAAGTTAAAAAGAAAATGAATGAATGAATAGATATGTATGCTTAAGTGCTCCACCGATAATTAAAGGACTAGAAGGAAGAATGTGAGGGGTGTTGGTGGGGGATGCTGGTGAACTTAAAGGGGTCAGATCTAAAAAGTACCAGGTGATAAAGTGATGATGTGAGTTCTCAACAACAAGCCAGGATGGGGAATGTGGTGCAAGGTATCAGGCACTAGCTCTCCTTTTCCTAGTATTCCTGAACCACATCCTCCTATGCATGCTAAGGTTCACAAGAAAGACCCTGGTAAATCAGGCAAAGATGGACGTAAGTGTATTTGAGCAAGCATTAGATCCTCTGCAGGACCTGTTAACACACAACTTCCTGGACCCCACCCCTGGAGATTCTGACTCAGTAGGTCTGGGTAGGGCCAGGAATCTGTATTTCTAAGAAGTTCCAGGATGATTATGCTGATGATGCTGGCCCAGGGAAAAACATTTTGAAAACCATCATTATAGTCAGTAAAGTAGAAGTGGCTTACTAAATTTTGTAATTTCATCTAGGATGATAGATTAGAATTAAAAGTGGACCAAATTCCAGGACCTCAACAAAGTTATCTGTAAACTTCACTTCTACGGATGTTAACTTCTTGATGATCAGTTGACACTGGTCCACGGTCTATCCCTGTGCTTCTCTATGACTCGTGCCAGGCACCAGGGACTCTGCCAGGTGCTGATTAGCACACTGTCCTCATGCACTTTGGTGTTCACACTGCCCGGTTTCAGAGCCTGTCTCTGCCCCTTTCCTGCACCTATTTCCTTATTTGCAAAATGCCAAAAAGCAGAAAAGTAGAAGAAAGCTATCCTACTCAAAGCCTCATCGATAACCTGAATTTGATTTTCACTTTTATTATAACAGTTTATTTTCTAGACTTTTATGCAATCTGTTCAATTAGAAAGGAAAAATAATACCACATTTTTCTCCTGTATCACTAATAAATTGCTAGTCAGAATTCATATCTCCATCCTTCAATCCAATACTTACTGAGTCCCACCGTGTACCAGCCAGGAGATGACAGCAGGACTCCTAACAGATGGGAGCCTGCCATCTCAGGTAGCCCGCAACGAAGAAAAGAGAACCACCCACCACATAGTGGGGCCAATACAGGGATACATGCAGACCACTAGGGAGCAGATGTGGGAAGACACCTGACTCAGATGGTGTCAGGGAGGTTGGAGGGTTTCTTGCAGGAGGTGTTGTCTTAACAGTCAGGTGATGAGGGAGACATTGCACACCATGAATGCTTTGAGGCAAGAGCGAGTCTGACTTCTGGCTGAGATTCTTTAGGGTTTTGTAGCAGGGCAACTCCGAAGGTGATGTTAGGGAAGAAAGCAGGCATCATCAATGTAGTGGGGCTGCAAGTCAGGTGATCGAGCTTGAGGTGGGCAGACATCAGTGGATTTGCTGAGTGTAGAGGCTGTGATCCCATATTTGCATTTAGGACTATAACATCTGCCCAAATTGGCAGGGCAAGGGTGTTCTGAATCTGGTGGTAAACTCTGACCAGAGAGAGACAATTTCTAGGCCTGCTTCCTCACTGAATATTTATAATGGCAGTAGGCTTGCTGCAGGCTGCCAAAACATATCACTTTCACATTAAACATAAACCATCCATAACTTCTGATTTTCCTGGGGTGGGGGGCGAGGGACAAAGACCAGAACAGAACAGAAATGATGGGAAAGATTACTCTGTGCTGCAGCAGTTGATGATAACTTTATTGACGAAAAAGAAAATAAGAAACTTTATATAATCCATCCCAGTATACTCCAGGTCCTTCTAAAATGCCCTTGTTTCTTTCAAGTTCTGTTTGGGCTTCTTACGAATTTATTCCAGAAGGAAGGAAAAAGTCTGTGTAGTCTGTCTGTACAATTTTGCGTGGCTTCGATACACCCATATTCTCCAGGAGACCTGTTTCCTTGGAAAAGCACAACTGTTTACTGGCTTCCTTCCCCAAAACAACTCAGGAAGCATCTCAGAAAAAAGGAGCTTCCTGCTACTTTCCCCAGCTCATCCCACCAGAGGCCATATTACCCTCTTGCTTCTTGGACTCCCCACAAAGAGCAGGAGGAAGGGACCAGAGTCCCTGGGACAGTTCTGATATCTCATGGAAATGGTGTATATTTCAGTGGTTTGGAATGTTGTAATTCAGTGCTAAGTCCAAGAGCAAGGATCCACGTGACTGGATCCTATATCCAAGCTCCTAAAGGACCACACCTCCCCGACCAGGCCAGCAACCCTGCATCAAAAGTACATTTGGAAAATGAAAAATTACTCTGGTGTGGTTTGACACAGAGGATAAGAACACAGGGGATTTTTAGGTGGATAGTAGCGACATTTTTACACAATTTTCCAAAGTCCCGGTTGGTATAATACCAGAAATCTAAGCTCTTATCAAAATGTTGGGTCCTTGGTTTCAGAAACCGTCAATGCTGCAAGCATACGATTTAAAAAGAAGTCAGTTGATAGTGGAATATAGAAATGGCCCAAGAGGTTTATTTTATTATGACTTTTTAAAGTGTCACTGAAAATAAGACGGACTTCATAGCATGTGGCTTTGCATATTATTTACTAAGAGAGGTACTAGAATCCAGAGGAATCATTCGGACATTTTCTGCAACTTTTATAACTCATTCGTTTCCAGGTGAGACCCTTAATATCCACAAGCCTCAGTAGGTCTTACATCCTTAGTTGTGCTCTGAAGTCCTTTCCAATATACTCCTAATAAAATAATAATGTTTCTCCTTGTCCATAATGTAAAAATATCTCTTTTCTTTGAAAGTAAAAGTTTTGGTAAATTTGTTCAAGAACAAAGAATGTTGAATTCAGGCCACAGGAGATGATGATGTTTTCTGGATGGGGAGATGAGGCCACTATGTCTGCAGGTATGGACAGCTGTGGCTACTGAGACTCCAAGGACCTTGATGATCTTCTGCTGCACCTCCATTTGCCATGGTCCCCATTCCTACCCAGGGCAATTTCAGCTCCAGACTAAGCCATTGTTTAATTTTTCTACCATTATGTCTGAACCGTGGGCTGAATTCAAGCCATGGTTTCAATTTTACTTGCACCCACTGTCCAGGAATTCTATGAACCTGTTCTTTGCTTTCCCCAAATGTCTATGTGAAGCCATCTACACCCCAGGCTCTTCCTTGATTTCCATGTCTTTCCTTGCATTTCACAGACAGATAGAAGCTCACCAGGTAGGACTTGTAGGGACAGTATTTAATTCTCGACATCTCCTTAGATCACAATAATGTTGCGTAGAAGTAAGAGAATAAAAATGTTAAATCAGTCTATATTCAGAGATTGCAATATGTTGATCAGTTCTATAGCCAGACCAGAGGAAACCTGCAAAACAAAGATATCTGCTGGGATCGTTAACAACCCGTTTCCCCCCACTGAGAAGGGAAAACAGGAAAAACAGTCTTTAAGTTATGCCCTAGGCAAAATAAAGTCATTTATTCCCTATAGCTAAAACCATAGGGAACCTGTAATTTAAAGGCTGGGAACTGCCAACAGGCCTTTCATGCTACATATTCTAACCTTTTCATGCTACATACTCTTATCCTTCTTCACTGTATGTCCATATCAAAGGAAAATGAGTAAACAAAGTCTTTAAACTGTAACTCACAGGAACTAAAGAATGATATATAAACTGAAGTCTCCATTCTGGGTCCATTTCAGTGTCTTTCTCTCGGTCCCTCTCAGTGCCTTTACTCGGTCTCTCTCACTGTCCTTGTCTCTCTCTATTGTCTCTGTCTCTCTGAGTCTCTCTTAAGCTCTATTACTCTCTGCCTCAGAGGGATCATGCTCTGTCTATGAAGTGTTACTTTTTCTCTAATAAACTTTCCTTTTGACTGGAACTTTGGCATGTGTTTGAATGATTTCTTATACTCTGCCAAGAATCTTCTTCTCTCTCAGTGCAGGGCTTGAATCTCCTCCTATTTGGGGGAATTTTCCCTGTCCCGCATCAGCAGTAATGCCCTGTTGATGACACAGGGATCTATGACCTTGTCAACTAAGATCTTCTCCATTACTTCACATCAGAGGTCAAGATAATTCATCTTCCAGATCTTAATCATTACTTGATCTTGCTGTAGTCTTATCTTACAGAGTGTTATTTCTTGTTGCTCTTTATGGCTTTTTCCTTAAATTCTATTTGTCTTGTAGTAATATCACTGTAGCTGGGTGCTTCAGAACCACATACCTTCTACACAGCAATTCCATAACTCAGGTTATGGAAAGAGACAGAACTCATAGCAGGGGTGGCTCAATGTGGTAACAAGCAAGTTGTCAGTGGATGAAGGCAAAACTAGTTCTGAAGGATCAAGCACAAAGGCTTCCAGGAGCCAGTATCTTAAGAGCATGTGCCCTGCTGCAGCCACAAAAGAGATCCTGCCATATCTGAAACTGAGGGGCTCGGGCTCCCCCGGCCAAGCTGACTTCCATGGTAAACCAGTTTCTACTCACAGGATCCTTTAGATCAACTCTTTGGCTGTGTCCCAGCTCTCCTAGATTGTTTCTAGTTTGGGACTATGATGGATAAAACTGTTCTGTATAGGTCTTTTTGTGGGCGCATGAGTTCATTTCTCTTGGGCTAATTTAGGTGTGAAATAGGGGAATTGATGTTTAAATTTATAAGAAAATGTCAGACCATTTTTCACAGTGGTTGTAGTATTTAATACTCCCACCAGAAGTGGGTGAGGGTCCCAGTCTTTCACATCCTCACCAGCACTCAGCAATGTCAACATTTTAATATTAATTATTCCAGTTAGTATGCAGTGGCATCTCATGCAGTTTTCATTTGTACTCCTCTGGTGATAAAGATTCTGAGTACCATCTCTTGTGCTTCTTAGTGCTTCATGTATCTTCCTTTGTAAATGAACTACAGTTATGTGCTGAATAACATTTCCATCAATGACAGACCACATATACAATGGTTGTTCCGTAAGATTATAATGGAGTTGAAAATTCCTAACACCTAGTGAAGACATTAAACCAAGCTATATTCAGATATATAGCCATCATAACATCCATCATAGCTCAATGCATTACTCATATATGTGGTGATGCTGGTGTAAATACACCTGCTGCACTGCCAGTCATGTATGTAAAATATAGCATTTATAATTACATACAGTACATAACATTTGATAATGATAAACAACGGTATAAGTGGTATATATATTTACTATACTTTTTATTATTTTAGAGTGTACTCTTTCTATTTATAATTTTTTTCCCCCTCAAATAGTATGCTGGGTTATGCCAGCAGCAACTTCACACAACTCATGTTTACCAAGTTTCTTGATTGCTTCATTTCTCTTGTGCTTGATTTAATTTTGTGTAATCTTGTATAGGAACATGATGTACAGGTTTGTAGCCTAGGAGCAGTAGGCTATACCACATAGCCTAGGTGTCTAGTAGGCTACACCATCTAGGTTTGTGTAAGTGCATTCTGATGTTCAAACAACAACAAAATCACTTAACAATGCATTTCTCAGAACATATCCCCATCATTAAGCAGCACAAAACTGTATAAAGGTCCAATTCTACCCACAGAGACTTGAGTTAGAGTCCTAGGAACAGGATTATGGGTTACAACCCCACTCTAGAAAGACAAATGGAGAAAAGTTTACAACCTCTAAGGTCCTCAAAGGTCAGGTTGGAGTCCTGAACTTTGGGTTCCAGTCCCAGGGTCTTGGATTTCTTTGTCTGGAAGAGTACTCAATCTACTGTATTTTATGTGTGTTGGTCTTGTTTTTTTGTGTGTTTTGTCTTAGATTAAAAGTATTAGAGCCCTCACATTAATTGGTGCAAAAATGGGAGGTCATTAACTTGGTCACCTTAACCTAAGAACCTATATTTATGATACTTTTTATTGTTACTTTGAGTAAAATGATTGTTTTATAGATCCTATGGATAATATGATCTTTTTGGCCAAGTATGTTTAACAACCTTTCCAGGGTTCAGGTTTTAAAAAACTTTTTCTAACTTGGAAATGTATTTGGTAATTCCCATGGGCCCCTGGAATACTTCAAAGATTTGTTGTCTCTCTCTCTTTATAATGTACTAACTAGGATATTTAAATTACATGGGAAGCTTTGTCAAATAAAAATATTCTAGTTTTACAGAGAAAAGCAAATTTCTTTGTTAATTGAATTATAATCAGATCTGTAACTGTAAAATCATGGGGAGATGTTAATAGTATACCTGACTGCAGTCCTTTGGGAATGTATTCTAAAATTGCTATACTACTACTTTATAATTAAAAATTAAGAAAAACCTTGCCCAAATCAGAGCCAAATGATGATCTCAATTTACTACATCTGATGTCTCCTGTGACTCCCCATCCTGCTTCTGGTGCTGAGGCTTCCACCAGCAATCCACAGGTCCAGTCCTGTACTCTTCCTTGCTGGATAGTAAAAAAAGGTCTCCCTTCCCTGTACTTGTCATAGTGCTCATTTGAGCTTAAGCATTATTTTGCTTTAGGTAATTTCCACTGAGACAAGTCCCCGCAGATCTAGATGACCAAGGTCAACCTAGAGGATTTGTATATGTGCACTCTCCCTTTTCTATCTCTGTAATCCTACAGAGATGATCTTAAAAAGATGGAGAATCTCTTCACCTTTGCATTTTGGAAGCCTCCACCATGGAGGAATGTAGTGTTAGTGAAGGAACAGAGAACTCCTTGGTGATGAGCTTTGTTCTAGGTACAGTAGTTCACTCTGCAGCTGTTGTGGATACTGAAGGCATGACGCAGAGGCAAATTAAGAGTGTCCACTTAAGAAGATGCTCTGGGAAGCCCATTAGGTAGAGATACAGCAGGAACCAGTGGGCTCTGATAGACAGCACGGGAGCCAAGAAACCCCCACTTTGGCCCCCATCTTTGGCTCCTGCCACAGCTTTGGTATCTCTGAGGCTAGCCTGGGCCAAGTACATACCACAGCAACCTCCAAGCTCCATGCAGATGCCTGCACAGCCCATAAGATTCATCTATAGTGAGCCACTATTAGTGTAAGTGCGCAGCCCAAGCCTGATAAGCTGCACTACTCTGAGCAGCACTTAACAACCTTCTATCAAGACCCAGTAAGGTGCTTCCTAGAGGAAACGAACAACCATGGGTAAGGCTCCCAGGGGGGCCCCACCACATGACCAGAGGGTCATTCAGTTTACTTTTACATTGTGCATATTGTAAACAAGAGGGTCATTGGATATGAGAATATCCTAATCGCCCGTGAAGAAACTTCACACAAAACAGTTCACCAGATGCTACAATTGGTTGATAAACAACCAAGAATGACAGGATCCAGGGGTCTCCTCTAGATTCTATTAGAACCATCAACACTTAGCACAAGGGAACTTGGGTGACAATTGCTGTGGGAAAGAGACTTGTAGACTTTCTTATTGACATTATAGCTATATATCCTGTTCAAACAACAACAAAATCACTAAATACCGGACAAGACCATTTCTCCCCTAAAAGCACAGTTATTACTGGTGTATTTGGGAGACCTCCCACAGATCCTTCCTTAGCCACTCAAATGTCACTTAGGGAAAAGAAATTCAAAACACAGTTTTCTACATTTGCCTGAATGCCTTTGTCCCTTGTTGGGATGAGATCTACTAATGAAATTAAATGCCTAAGTGACTTCTCACCAGAAAAAGTCAACATCACTGTACTCCCAGATCAAGCCTACACCCTTCAAGCTGTGCTATTACAATTGAAAGATAAGCCTCAACCAGAAATCCCTGAAGAAATTCTACAAAAGAGCAGATGTTTGGGCTTATGGGAGGCCAAGAAGAGCAGATGGCCAACTCAGTAATAGTAAAACTTTATCCAGGTACTAAGACTCTAAACTTGGAACAATATCCATGAAGAGCTTGCAAGAGAAGGTATGAAGCCTTTGATGGCCATCTTTCTTAAATTATCCAATCTTGTTAAGTACCATACTAATATTCCCATCCTACTACTGGTACAAAAGTGTGAGAACAGAGATTCTCATTTTGTACAGGATTTGGGAGCCATTAATCAGATTGTATAGGAAATACATCTGGTGGTGCCAAATTCTTATATTTTGCTTACAACTTTATCTGGTTTGCCGGCTTGTAGTTCTAAACTTAAAGGATGGCTTTTACTGCATATCTCCAAGTCCTGAGTCCCAGGAATTGTTTGTTTTTGAATGGGACGATCCAGATGCCAGTAAGAAACAACAATATAGCTAGATGGTAATCCTACAAGGATTTAAAAATGCCCCCCACTATCTTCGAGGAAGCCTTAGCAAGGGACTTAAAGAATCTCCAATTAAATGAGGGAGAAATACTCCAATATGTGAATGATATACTAATTGCTGGTAAGACTAAGAAAGCATCAGACCAAATACAGTAAAATATCTAGAATTTGAGTTATCAAGAGGAGAAAGAAGTTAATTGTTGGATCAAAGGAAAACATTAGCCAGGATCACTGTACCCACCACCTGAAGGCAATTACATGGATTCCTAGGAATGGCTGGATTTCGTTGTGTTTGGATTCCTAATTTTGGACTCATGGTCAACCTCCTATATTAGGCTTTTAAAGGAAATGACAATGAACCATTAAAGTGGACTGTGGGATACCTTAAGGCATTCTATACCATCAAAGAGAAACTTTTAATAGCCCCTGAAATTGGTGTTCCAGACAGTAGAAAGCCATTTGATATTTTCGTGCCCCAAAGTCATGGCATGAAATGTTAACTCAAAATTTAGGTGCTACCAGAAAACCAGTCAGTAGCTTACTTTTCCAAATAGTTGAACATTGTAATTCAAGGATGGCCAGTGTGCCTCTGGGCTGTGACCACAACCTTGACCTTTTAAGGAAGGCTGAAAAATTTACTCTGGGCCAGCCTGCCACTGTGCACATTGAACATTGTGTGCTACTTCTACTTGAACAAAAGTGTCGTATTACCTTAATTCACGGAGGCTGGGTAGATACCAGATCATATTACTTGACAACCCAAATATTAAAAGTGGTATGTACGCTAAACCTAGATACTCTGCTCCCCAATATGACAGAACTTGTCCATAATTTTACACAGATAACTGAAGTCTATTCTAGCACACCTGACCTGACTTATCAGCCTCTAGAAAATACAGAAATGGAAATGTTTATAGATGAAAGTAGCTTCATAACCTGGGGGCTCCAAAAGGGCAAGTATGCAGTAATAACTCATCAGGAAATCCTAAAAGCAGAAGCTCTTCCTCCAGGTATGTCTGCCAAGAAAGCAAAGCCCTCACATGAACCTTATACCCTGGAGCAAAGACAAAACAAATAAAAAATCTTAACCACTAATACTAATTCAAAGTATGCCTTCTCTGTCATGCATGTACACGGAGCCATACGGAAAGAAAGAGGTCTATTAACATCAAGCAGAAAAGAAATTAAACACCTAGAGGAAATACTGGCCTTATTAGATTCTGGCATGATGCCAGAAGAAGTGGTCATAGTATATTGCTTAGGCCACCAAAAGATTGATAGTTATCTAGCAAAAGGAAAGGATTTGGATTATCAGGACACAAAACAGGTGGCAAAAACCAAAGACCTAAATTCTATGGCCCTAGTGTGATTTTCTTCCTCTGTTTAAGCCACAAAATTCAACAATGAATCTTGAGAGAGCAGATCAATGGGTATTTCATGCTAACTCTCAAGACTTAGATGATCAGTACCAAAACAACCAAAGAAAGCTGCATTTATAATGAGCAAAGACTAGTGCTTATACTCGAACATTTAATGGCTCTCATTTCAGGTTACCACTTTCAACTAAAAGAGAAAATAAAGGAGACTTTATTGCCAAAGTAACACCAGAGGTGTCTGGGGCCCTGAGGATACAATAGAAATTGCATGCTTCATGGAGGCCACAGTGTTCAGGAAAGACTGAAAAGTTGAATCCTATCTTGAAAAATAATCTCCCAAATATGTCAAGAAACCAACTTAATTTGGGATCAGTTCTTAACCAGTAAACTTGCTTTTAGGATAAGAGTGGACCCTAGAAACAAGTTCCAATTGAGGCTCTATGAAATGTTATATGTCAGACTCTTCCTTAAGACTAAGTAGATACTATAAAATGTACACAGTCTCTGAGCGCTTATAATTCCCAAACAGGGCACACTTTTCACAGACAAAAAGAGGAGGAAGATTGACTGTCCTTACCTTGGAGGGGCCTGGAAATCCATTACTGACTTTTTGGCCCCTAATTACACTTGTATATACCCTTGACTGATCTTAAATTACTTTTCAGAAGAAATAGAACAGCAGAGATTCCACCACGCCAGGAATAGAAGATGCAGACATGTCGAAAGTAGACTGCTTCTACCGAAGAGTTGGGCTATGCTTTTATAAATCTAAATTCTTATTATAGTTACTACTATTTGGGTTTCAACAATGTGTTTTACTTTCCTGGTTGTGATATTGTGTAGTTCTAGTATTCTACTTTCTTATGCTTTTTTGCATTCTTCCTGACTTACTTTGTCCCCTTATCATCAGGAAGTAATTACAGTGGTCGTCTCCTGTATTCCTTAAGATTGAAGAATGAGCGACAAAAAAGAGAGATTTATAACAGCAGAACCAGCTCGAACTGGTCCTATCCTGTTTCTAACAAGACCCAAAACCAAAGTTTAAACCCTGGATATACCACTTATGAGTAACACTTATGAACATTTAACTGCTGCCCTTTAAAACCCCACCCTGAACCCTGGATCAGGAAGACAGATTTGAACCTTGCCTCCTGTCTCTTTGTCAGTAAAATCACAAATAAAAGCCTTTTCTTCTCTCAAAAACCAGTGCCATAGTATTGGCTTCCATGTGTGTCAGGTAGCAGACCCTTGTTTGGTAACAGGGAGGCAGGGGGATGTGGCAACTCACCTATGTCTGTGAGTAGTTTCATTGTCTACCTTGGCTGCTGATACTGTTTCAGCTCTTGGAAGTTGCCTGTACTTCTCACTCTTATCTACTTCACTAGAAATGGTTCTTTAAAATGACTGCAAAACCTGATTTATATTCATTTTTCTTTGCTGACATTTTGCGAGGCTTTGTAAATCACTTTCAGTTTTGATGCCTTAGTGCTTTATAAATATGTGAAAGGGGTGCAGACTGTGTGTGCTTCTACAGCAGACAGTGGCAAAGACAGCAGTGAGCTTCTGTTCTGTGACATATTTGCATGGACTCTACAAAGCTCGAGAACACTAGAAGAAATAGGATATAGATCACTGCCTTTTCTCTGTGGTCCTCATTTTTTTTCCTTCTTTCCCTCCCTCCTTTCCCCTTCTTCCTGTCTCTATTTCTTTCTTTCTCTTTGATATATTGTTATTTTTCAATTGCCATCACTTTTTGAAAGGCTCTGATGTCCAAGGCATCATTTTCAACTATTTTGCCTGAGAACTTCTACCTAGAATCTGTCTCCATCCCAAGGACACTACGAAGGAGGTCTTGCTAAGGGAAGTAGCAGGTGGAATTCTAGAGAAACACTTATCTTGCTCTGGGGCGGGGAGGTCTTCTTGGCTTTCACTGGTAGCAGATGTATGTTCGTGTGCATGTGATATTGAGCCTTTTCCTAACCTGCCTTCAGAATGGCTCATGTGTAATAGTTCAGAACCACTTTTTCTCGCCCATGTGTTCTGTGCAGTGTCTCATCTGAATGCCTGCTGCCACCAAAGCTCAAACACTACTTTCACTTTGCCTGAACTAGGCTCTTTGTGTGTCATTCAATATGGAAAGATACAGAGCAGCTGTGGTGGGCACAGTTCTGCTCCACACCCCCCAGGGACCATGAAATCTTTAAATTCCACAGTTGTTTTCTGAGATGTGGTAGAGTTTTCCTTAGAAGTTATATTTCTAAAGAAAATATTTCAGCCCTTCTTTTGTGCACACATTTGTTCCATTTCAGGCAGGAAGTTTGCGTTTATGAATGCCAGTCCAGCTATTCCTATGGATTCATCACCAGGCATCCAAAGTTCTCTGGGAATGAGTAGTGAAAGCAAAGCAGAGCAGAAACTGTATCAGAGCCTCTTTGGTCATGTGACCTTGGACAGTCATGATATCACCCGGCTGGGATCCTCCATCCATACAATAGGTGTGAGACCCACATCAGGGGCTCTTTCCGGCTGGCTATGTGTGAGTAGTCTCGCTTTAGGTACAAGGAAGCATCCCCGAGGTGCAGAGCAGCAGCTACTTTTCTCAAGATGACTTCTTTACCCTCAAGATCTCATCCCCCTCTTCTCAGGGTCTAGAGCTTAGAGTCCATGTGGGGACTTTGAAGAACGTATGGCCATGGGCTCAACCTCCTTCCTGCTCAAGCTCTGAGAGCATGGAATCTGGAAAGCTGAGGCGAGTTTTCACTTTGCTGAGATGATCAAGGAAAGCCTGAGAATCAGCTTTAGATGATTGTGACAGAACTACACAAAGATGATTTAGGCAGAATGGAAGGGGAAGTAGTGGATGCATCCTTCATGAGGACAGTGAACTTGGCTGCAGTCAGTCTTCCCCTTTTTGATAGTTTCCATTGGCTCTCCTGCACTCACACCTGAGTTCTTATTTAGTTGGCTGTAAAAAATATAAAAGCTCAGAAATCTCAAATTCCAGAATATTAGCACTTAGAAAAAAGCATTATGCATTTATAAGGCCTTTCTTGAAATGGAAATTCTACTCAGACTCCACACTGCTCCATGCCTGTCTTTAGTTTACTAATAATGACCCTCTTTCACTTGGAAATCTTTTCGTTCCCTCAGCCACAAAGAAATGGACCCCTGAATGAGACAACTTCAACTGCTTGCCTACACACTAATACCCAAACATCAGGGAGGAAGAGCAGGCAGTATGGAGCTCTATAATGAAAGACACTTTGCTCCAAGTTCATGGAGGCTCCCCCATGTTCACTTCAGAAGAGGTTCACCTTAAAGTCAAGTGCTCTGGCAGTCCCAGAAAGCTTTCCATGTGCCTCTGGCAGGAGGTGCTACTTCTCTCCTTTTTCCTTCCAAAGAATTTTTACATAAGGAAGTAGGAATCTGAGCAGGTAAGGAGAGCCCAGGAATTGGAACATGGTGAGTTGTGCTGACAATTTGCCAGCAATCTGCTGTCTTCAGTTTCTTTGTTTCTAACTGGGGACCACTTCACTCTCATTTAAGTGCCCAAAGTACTAATGATAAAAAATGATTTAACATTCATGTTTTACACCAATGGCATGAATAAAAGATCTAAAGATACTGCCACAGCCAAGGGCACTTTTCAATTTTTTATCACTACCTTTGTCCTCCAGGCTCTGAGGATCTCTGTGCCACGTAACTATGAGCACTTAATGCCACATTTATACATGTCTACACAGGAGTTCTGCTCACAGGGTGGGTCATAAAGTCCTGTTTATTTAGGATTCCCTTATTTAGGATTACTTTACTCCATCCTCAATGTGGCAGCAAGACTGTAGTCAAACACGGGCTGTCAAAAGGGTTTCTTTTCAGTTAGGTAGAAAAGCATTTTGTTGTTGAGAATTGATGATTTTCCATATCTAAGGCTGGGGATAAAAACCAGTATCAGCTCCAGTTACAGGAACTGGGGAGACTTCGTGCTTTTAGCTATTAAAAGATCCACTAAGAGAAAATTTTCTTAAGAATGCAAAGGAAACAGAATGTGGAGAGGCAGCAGCAGCATGATCCATTTGGCTATGCATCAGAATCACTCTGGGAATCCTAATACCTGAATGCTCAGACCCCACCCCAGATTCCAACTCTAATTACATAAATTTCATAGGAGTAAGACCTAAGTATCGATAGCTTTAAGTTTTGCAAATGATTCCAATATGCAGCCAAGACAGAAAGCCATTGTTTTCACAGTTACGTGGCAACTGAGGTTATCCACTGCCTTGAGTGAGTTTCGGCAGTGTTTTTAAGCAATTGGTTCATTTCACCTAAGTTATTAAATTTGCTTGCCTAGAGCTCTTCCCTCTATGTCAATTCTCTTATTCTCTTCTTAATATTGATATCATCAATAGTGATGAACTTTTTCATTATGTGTGTGTGTGTGTGTGTGTGTGTGTGTGTGTGTGTGTGTGGGTGTGTGTGTGTTTGTGTGTTTATTGGTTAGCCTGGCTAGAAGTTTATTAATTTTATTGGTTTCTTCAAATTTTATTGATTTTTTTCAAATTTTTGACAAACCGACGTGATTTTATTTTCTCTACTGTGTTCCTATTTTCAGAGTTATTTGACTTCCTCTCTAACTTTAATTTTTTCCTTCATTCTGTTTGCTTTACTTTTATTATTCTAGTTTCTTAAGGTGGGAGCTTAAGTTACAAATTTTAGATTTTTCTTCTTTTCCAATATATGTATTTAATGCTATAATTTCCCCCTAAGAACTGTTTTAACTACATCCCACACATTTTGGTAAGTTTTATTTTCGTATTTATTTGGTTCAGAATATTTCCTTTGAGACATCTTTGGCCAATGGATTGAGAAGTGTATTTTTTTAAATTTCAAATATTTGGGAAATCCCCAGCTATCTTTCTGTTATTGTTTTCTATTCTAATTCTTGTGTAGTCTAGAATGTATTTTGTATTTCTTTCTATTCTTTGAAAATGCTAAGGTTTTTTTTTTTTTTTTTTAAATCTCGGAATATGATCTCTCTTAGTGAATGTCCCATGTGCACTTCAGAAGTGTATTCTGCTTGTTGTTGGCTGAAGTGTTCTTTTAATGTAAACTATGTCAAGTTGATTGACAGTGTGCTATATCAAATAAAGATATCTATCTTTACTAATTTTCTGTTTATTTGATCTACCAAGTACTGATAGAGGGGTATTGAAGTCTTCAACTATAATTTTATCTATTTCTACTTTCAGTTCTATAACTTTTTGCCTCATATTTTGACTCTCTGTAGTTAGATGCATACACGTTTAGGATTGTTATTAACTCTTGAAGAATTGACTTTTTATTATCATACAATACCCTTCTTTATCTCTGATAATTATCCTTGTTCTGAAGTTGGCTTTTCAGACATTAATATAAATATCCCAGCTTTATCTTGATTTATGTTAGCATAGTATATCTTTCTGCATATCTTTACTTTTAATATTTAATTTTAATCTATCTGGATCTTTAAATACAGATTTCTTTAAATATATATAGTATATAATTTATATGTAAGTGGCATATAGTTGTGTCTCTTTTTGTTTTTTTACTAGTCTGACAATCTGCTTTTTTTAAAATTTCTATGTTTAGACTACTTACATATAAATGACTATTAATATAATTAGATTAATATTTACCAATCTTTGTATATTTGTTGCACTTGTTTTATTTTTTCTCCTTCTTTCAGCCTTCTGTTTATTTTGGCAGTTTAATATATTTTTTTCAATTATAATTGACATACAATATTTTATGTTTCAGGTGTATAACACAGTGATTAAACATTTCTATAACTTACAAAGCAATCACCCCGATAAGTACAGTACCCATCTGACACCACACACAGTTATTACAATACTAATACTAATGACTACATTCCCTATGCTATACTCTACAGTCTCATGGCTGTTTTGTAACTATCACTTTGTGCCTCTTAGTCTCCTCCTCTCTTTAACTCTCACTCTAACACCACCCCTAATCTGGCAACCATCAAAATGCTCTCTGTATATATGAGCTTGTTTATTTTTTGTTTCTTTCTTCACCCTGTCCTCTAGATTCAACATACAAATAAAATCATATGACGTTAGACTATTTCTTTCTGACTTACTCCACTCAGCACAATACCCTCTAGGTCCATCTAAGTTGTTGCAGATGGCAAGATTTCATTTTTTCTTATGGCTGAGTAATAGTCCTATACATATATGCACCACCTCTTCTTTATTCATTTATCCACTGATGGACACCCAGATTTACTCTATCTTTTGGTTATTGTAAATAGTACCGCAATAAACATACAGATACACATGTCCCTTCAAAGTAGTTTTTTGGGTTTGTTCAGATAAACACCCAGAAGTGGGATTACTGGGTCCTTCTTTGTCTTTTTTTATAGCCTTTGTTTTAAAGTCTATTTTGTCTGCTATAAGTATTGCTACCCCAGTCTTTGTTTTCTTTTCAATTTTCATGAACTACCTTTCTCCATCACTTTACTTTCAGTCTATGTGTGTCTTTTGATCTGAAGTGAGTCTCTTGTAGGCAGCATATGTAAGAGTTTTGTTTTCTATCCATTCACCCATCTTATGTTATTTGATTGGAGAATTTAATCCATTTACATTTAAAGTAATTGTTGATAGATATGTAGTTATTGCCATTTTATTACTTATATTTTTTTAATC
>NW_006442489.1:927338-929327 GCF_000325575.1 Pteropus alecto
TCCTTTTCCTCCTTCTCCTTCTTTTTTTCCACAAAATTTCCCTAACATTTCTTATAATACTGGTTTGGTGGTGATGAACTCCATTAGTTTTTTTTTTTTTTCTTTTTTTTCCCTTTTGGTTTGGGAAGTTCTTTAGCTCTCCATCAATTCTAAATGATGGTTTTGCTGGGTGAAGTAATTTTGGCTGTGCATTTATGCTTTTTATCATTTTTAATATTTTGTGCCAAGACCTTCTGGCCTTCAAAGTTTCTGTTAAGGAATCAGTTGACAGTCTTATGGGAGCTCCCATGTAGATGACTAACTGCTTTTCTCTTGCTGCTTTTAAGATTCTCTCTTTGTCTTTAACCTTTGTCATTATAATTATGATGAGTCTGTGTGGGGGCCTATTTTGGTTCATTTTGTTTGGAATTTTCTAAACTACCTGGGCTTATATATCTATTTCTTTTATCAGATTAAGAAAGTTTTCCATCATTATTTCTTCAAGTAGGTTCTCAAGTTCTTGTTCTCTTTTTATTCTTTTTGGTACCCATTTGATGTGAATGTTGGCATGCTTAATGTTATCATGGGAGCCACATTTTTTAGGGGGTAATTGTTTCTTTTTGCTGTTCAGATTGGGTGTTTTCTGCTACCTTATCTTCTAAATTGCTCTTTTGATTCTCTGCTTCATCTAATCTACTATTGATTCCCTCAAATAAATTATTAATTTCAGTTATTGTATTCTTTTCTGGGTGGTCCTATTTAATGTATTCTATCTCCATTTTTATGTTTCCTATCTCTTTGCTGAAGTTCTCACTGAGATCATTGAGCATCCTTATAGTCAGGGTTTTGATTTCTGAATTTGATAGAGTGCTTGTCTTCATTTTATTTAGTTCTTTTTCTGGAGCTTATTCTGTTCTTTCATTTGGGACTTGTTTCTTTGTCTTGTCATTCTGGCTGCCTCCCTTTGTTCACTTCTCTGTATTAGGTGAGCTGATATGTCTCTCAGTTTTAGAAGAGTATCCTTACATAGTAGGTGCCCTGTGGGGCTCAGTGGCACAGTCTCCCTTGTCACCTGAGCTGGGTGCTCTGGGTATGTCCCTTGTGTGGGTTTTGCATGTCCTCCTATTGTAGTTGAAACTTAGTTACTGTTTGCTCATCAGTGAGAGAGATTGTCCCTCAGGTTGATTGGTTGTGAGTACTGGCTATGACTATAGTGGAGGAGCTGTTGGGTAGGGGCTGACCTTATGGAGCAAGATTCACTTTAGAAGTGTGCCTTCCCAGTCTGCCCTTTGCGTATGTCTTTTTTGGAGGTAGTTTGGTGGTGCTCTGGTGTGGTCTGAAGCTGACCACTGGGTGTGTTGGTCCTGGGGCCTCTTGAGAAGGGCTCTGTTGCAGGCCAAGGTCAGCTGCTGCATGTGCCCTGTCAGGAGCCACTTGATATGAACTACAAAGTGTTCTGTAGATGGTTGTCTCTTTTGCTGAGCTTAGAGGCTAAGCTTGAACAAAGGCCAGCTGCCACTAGTACTGGGCTTTGGGCTGCTTAGCAAGAGGTGTAGGGCAAGCAAAGGCCAGATGCTACTTATTTTGGGTTTGCGAACCTTTGAGGGATTTTAGGAAAATCTACAGTATGAGCCAAGATAAGCCATTTGTATGGACAACCGCTGGAAGTGGCTTGGATGGGCCTGAATATTGGGTAGGGTGGGGCAAAGTGTGTTATCCACATTGATGGAGACTCAGATATGGAAGCCACCTGAGTTTTCATGCTGGTTTAGGGGACGGCTCAACAAAGGAACAATGGCTTCTGCCAGCACTTCCATCTGGTAGAAAGCCCTCATCCTAAGGCCGGATGATTCAGTTCCTCTCTGCATGTGCCTGGCACCTTTGGTACTGCTTCCCTAGAGCTGGAGCTCAAAGTAAGTGAGTCTGTCACAGAGTAAGCCCATGCATGGTTCCTTATTTGAGCATTTTATATGGTTCCATTTTCTTTCTATTGACTTATAATTTATACTA
>NW_006442489.1:929384-937530 GCF_000325575.1 Pteropus alecto
ATATATATATTTCATATTCAAAGTGATGAAAAGCAAGGACCTACTACCAAGATTACTCTACCCAGCAAAGTAATCATTTAAAATTGAAAACAAGGACATCAGAAACATGCAGGAGTGAGAGACATCCCCAGATCTCTCCCCTTGAAACAACAATAAGATGAACATCTAAAACTCAACAAAAACACCCAACCTGCACACCCACACATCTGAGCGTTGGGATCTATACATAAGAGTTACCACAAGTCAGAACACCAGGAGTCCAGAGGTTGCCTGGAAGGAACAAAGAAGCTGCCTCCTTGCAGGAAGAGGGAGAAGAGAGAAAGTGTGGTGTGTTCTCTGAACAACACTGCCTGAGAGACCTGTGCGCTCCATGCAGCAGCAGTGGCCAGGCATCAGGTAGAAGACAGAGAAATGGAAATGGCAGAAAAGCAGGGAGAAACAACAGTTGATTTTTATTGGCCACTGTCGCAAAACTGAGGGTGAGCTGCAGACCCCATCCACCAACCGAGAAGGCCCCTCTCCCTATATTCTCTAAGACCGAAAACCATGGAGCCACAGAGGAATCTGAGCAAACACTATCGAAACTGTCAAGAACACTAACAGGGACTGAGACTAAGGGTAGCAAGCTTGAATATCTATAGAGAAAAAAAGGCATTATTAAGACTTTATATAAAGCAGGGTTCCAAGAGAATCAGATACCACCTAATGGAAATCAAAAGAAAAGTGCCTTCTTTGCAGCAGGCTAAAGAGAGACCTTTACATAATAAATGTTCTTTCTGGAAAAAAAGCAGAATACATTTCCATTAATGCCCAAGTGGAGAAATAGTCCATTAAACACCATGAACAAGCAAGGTGACAAGGCATTTCAGAAAGAAAGAGAAAAGTCTCCAGAAAACAAGCATACAGACTTAGAAATGTGTGACTTAAATGACAGAGAATTCATGATGGTACTTCTGAAAACATTCAGTGAGTTCCGAAACGAGTCATATCAATAATTTTGGGAATTGAAAAAACAACTAGATGAGCAGAATGAGTTCTTTAGCAAGGAGACTGAAACCCTCAAAAAGAACAGAATAGAACTTCTGGAGGTAAAAACAAAAAACAAAAAACAAAAAACAAACAAAAAACAAACAAACAAACAAAAAAAACACCACACTGCAAGAGATGAAAAAAGAAATAGCAAGCTTGGGAAATAGAGTAGACCAAATAGAGGAAAGGATCAGTGATATCAAAGACAGAAATCTAGAAATGAATCAGAATGAAGAAGAAAGAAATCGAAGAATGAAAAACAATGAAAAAGAAATACAAGAACTAGCAGATAGCATCAGGAGAGGAACATAAGAATAATGAGTATTCTCTCAGGGGAGGAAAAGGAGCAGGGATTAGAAAGCATTTTTAGACCTATCGTTGACAAGAATTTCCCAAATGAGCTGGAGCATGGAATTCAAAGAGTCAACGGAAGACCCAATTATTGCAACCCAAAAAGGCTTTCTCCAAGACACATTGAATTACAATTATCAAAAATCAATGACAAAGACAGAATTGTCAGAGCAGCCAGGGAAAAGAAGACGGTAACCTATAAAGGAAAATCCATAGAATATTGTAGGTCTTCTCAGCACAAATGTTACAAACCAGAAAGGGGTGGAATCAGATATTCAAACTATTAAGTGAAAGGAACTACCAGCCAAGAATAATATATACAGCAAAGCTCTCCTTTAGATATGAAGGAGAAATTAAGACCTTTCCAGGTACACAAAAATTGAGGGAATTCTCCACTATGAGGCCTGCATTACAGGAAATACTGAAAGGAGTCAGCTCACCTAAAATGAAATGACGAAAAATACATAATTATGAGTAAGGTGATTAGCAGGCAGACAGAAGCAGAGGAGTGCAACTCTTACTAAGAAGAGGGCATCATAAGCTTAAACAATAAGAAATTTGCTTTAGCAAGAAAGTAATGAACATTCAGCACACGTAGGGACAAATTGAGACAATAATGAGAGAAAAGTGGAGGATTTAGATCCAAATTCGAAAAGGGGAATGGAGATAAGGCACACACAGAAGAAAATGGAATATATGTATATATTAACCTCTACATATTTGTAATGGTAACCACATGCCAAACATTCATAACTGAAGTATATAACATAAAACCAGGAGGACCAGAAGGAAAATCCAAAATACCCAACCAATGCAAAAGAAACAAACAAAAACAAACAAACAAAAAACAGGCATACAAGACAAAGGAGGAATGGAAACATTGAGCTACCAGAACGCAAAAGATAAAATGGTTATCAGAAGACCTCATATTTCAATAATCACCCTTAATGTAAATGGACTGAACTCACCAATAAAAAGCCACAGAGTTGCAGAATGGATCCAAAAACAAAACCCGACTGTATGCTACCTCCAGGAGACACATCTCAGATCCAAAGACAAATGCAGACTCAAAGTGAAAGGGTGTAAAATAATATTTCAAGCAAATGGCATTCAGAGAAAAGCAGGAGTAGCAGTACTAATATCGGACAAAATAGATTTCAAAATAAAGGTAAAGAAAGATATCGAGGGACATTCCATAATAATAAAGGGAACCATACACCAAGAAGACATAACACTATCAATACCTATGCTCCCAATAAGGGAGCCCCAAAATATGTACAGCAATTACTAACCGAACTAAAGAAAGAAATAGACCAAAACACTATTGTAGTAAGGTACCTAAATACCCCGCTGTTGGATATGAACAGATCATCCAAACAGAAATCAATAAGGAAATATCCTTAAATGACACATTAGACCAATGGGACATAATTGAAATTTACAGAGCCTTCTATCCCAAAACAGCTGCTTATACATTCTTCTCTAGTGTACAGGGAACATTCTCAAGAATCGACCAAGTACTGGGACATGGTGATAGCCTCAAAAAATATAAGAGGGTTGAAATCATACCAACCATATTCTCTCATCATAATGCTTTGAAACTAGAGGTCAACTGGAAAAAAAGAAAGCAAGAAGTAGCACAACTACATGGAGACTAAACAACATGCTACTGAAGAATAACTGGGTCAGAGAAGAAATAAAAAGAGAGATCAAGAGATACATAGAAATGAATGATAATGCTAGTACAACATAACAAAACTTTTGGGACACAGCAAAACTTTTAATAAGAGAAAAGTTAATATCATTACAGGCCTATCTCAGAAAACATGAACAAGCGCAAATAAACAACCTAATGTTTCATCTTCAAAAACTAGAAAAAGAACAAATAAAGTCAGCAGAAGAAAAGAAATAATTAAAATTAGAGCAGAAATAAATGAAAATGAAAACAAAAATCATAGAAATAAGAAATGCAACAAAGAGATTGTTCTTTGAGAAGTTTAATAAAATTGACAAACCCCAGGCTAAACCCACTAAAGAAAAAAAGAGAATGGACACAAATAAAATCAGGAATGAAAGAGGGAAAATTACAACTCATATCGTTGAAATACAAAGGATCATACAAGAATACTATGAAAAAATATATAACATCAAATTTAATCACCTTGAAGAAATGGACCAGTACTTAGAAAAATACAGCCTTCCTAGACTAAATCAAGAAGAACTGGAAAATTTAAATAGAACGATCAGCAGTATGGACATTGAAACAATCATCAAAAACCTACCAAAAAGTAAAAGTCCAGGACCAGATGGCTTCACCAGTGAATTCTACCAATCATTCAAAGAAGATTTAATACCTATTTTCCTCAAACTCTTCAAAAAAGCAAAGAGGAGGCAATACTTCCCAATTCATTTTATGAGGCCAATATTACTCTAATACCAAAATCTGGTAAAGAAAGAAAACTAAAGACCAATATCTCTCATGAACACAGAAGCAAAATTCCTAAATAAGATACTAGCTAACCAAATACGGCAACATATTGAAAAGATTATACGCCACGATCAAATGGGCTTCATTCCAGAGGCACAGGGATGGTTCGACATATGCAAATCAATTAATGTGTTACAGTACATAAACAATTAAAAAATAAGAATCATATGATCATATCAATAGATACAGAAAATGCCTTCGACAAGATACAGCATCCATTTATGATCAAAACACTTAACAAAATTGGTATAGAAGGAAAGTACCTTAACGTAATGAAAGCCTTATATGACAAGCCCTCAGCCAACATTATACTTAATGGTAAAAAACTAAACACCTCTCTAAGATCAGGAACAAGGCAAGGCTGTCCACTATAGCCACTGTTATTCAATATAACATCAGAGGTCCTAGCGAGTGCAATCAGGCAAGAGAAAGAGAAAATAGGCATCCAAAAAGAAAACGAAGAAGTCAAACTGTCATTATTTGTGGTTGACATGATTCTTTATATAGAAAACCTTAAAGACTCCACAAGAACACTACTAAAAAAATAAGCAAATACAGTAAAGACTCTGGATACAAAATCAACATTAAAAAATCCATAGCTTTTCTATATTCTAAAAATGAAGTGTTAGGAAAAGAAGTGGAAAAAATAATTTTTTTTTTTGCAGTTAGAACAAAAAGAATAAAATACCTAGTAATAAATCTAATGAAACATGTGAAGGATCTATATAATGAAAACTATAAGACCCTATTAAAAGAAATCAAAGAAGATACAAGAAATGGAAAGATATTCTGTGTTTTTGGATTGGAAGAATCAACATAATTTAAGAGACCTTATTATGTAAAGCATTATACAGATTTAATGCCATTCTCATCAAAATCCTATCAGCATGTTTTAAAGAAATAGAACAAAAAAAATCATCTGATTCATAAGGAAGCACAACGGAGTCCGAATTTCCAAAGTCATCCTGAATAAAAAGAATGAGGCCGGAGACATCATTCTGCCTGACTTCAAATTATTCCATAAAGTGATAATAATCAAAACAGTATGGTATTGGCAGAAAAACAGGCACACAGACCAGTGGAACAGAATCGATAGTCCAGAAGTAAACACATGTTATACGGGCAAATAATTTTCAACAAAAAAGCTAAAAACATACAGTGGAGAAAGAAAGTGTCTTCAATAAATGATGCTGGGAAAAATGGAAAGCCACCTGCAAAAGAATGAAACTAGACTGTTGTCTATCACCACACACCAAAATTAACTCAAAATGGATTAAGGACCTAAATTTAAGACCTGAAACAATAAAATGCATGGAAGAAAACATGGGAACTAAACTCATGGACCTTACACTTAAAGAGGATTCTGTAAATTTGACCTCAAAAGCAAGAGAAGTGAAAGCCAAAATAAATGAAAAGGCTACATCAAACTAAAAAGCTTCTGCTCAGCAGAAGAAACTGTCAACAAGATGAAGAGACAACCATCCAAATGGGAAAATATATTTGCAAGCACTGCCTCTGATAAGGGCCTAATATCCAATATATACAAATAACTCATACAACTCAATAACAACAAAAAAAGCAATCCAATCAAAAAATGGGCAGAGGATCTGAACAGACACTTCTCCTTAGAGGACATACAAATGGCCAACATGTATATCAAAAGATGCTCAACATCGCTAGTTATTAGGGAAATGCAAATCAAAACCACAATGAGATACCCTCTCTTGCCTGTTAGAATAGCTGTTATCAACAGGACAATTAATAACAAATGGAGAGGAAGCAGAGAAAAAAAGAACTCTCATACACAGCTGGTAGTACTGCAAATTGGTACAACCACTATGAAAAACAGTTTGGAGTTTCCTCAAAAAACTACTAATTAATCTACCATATGATCCAGCAATTCCTCTACTAAGTATTTACCCTGAAGACTTGAAAAGCCATATCAGAAAAGATATTTGCACACCGATGTTCATAGCAGCATTATTCATAGTTGTCAGGACATGGAAGCAACCGAAGAGTCCTACAATAGACAATTGACTAAAGAAGCTGTGGTACATATATACAATAGAATATTACTCAGCCATAAGAAGGGATGAAATACTGTCATTTGCGACAATGTGGGTAGATCCTGAGATAATCATGCTGAGTGAAATAAGCCAGACAGAAAAAGTTGAAAATCACCTAATATCAGTTATATGTGGGATATAAACCTAAAATCAACAAACAAACAAAATAAACAAACAGGACTCATGGACATGGACAAAAGACTAGTGGTCACCCAAGACTGGGATGTTTTGGGAGGGAAGAGTTAGATAGAGTAAAAAGGGTGAAATATGTTCTGACAGAAAGAAGTCTAACTATTGGAGGTGAACACACAATGCAATATATATACATGTGTGTGTGTATATATAAAAATATGTATATATTTATATATATCAGTAAGGAATATATATATTCCTACTGTTAAATTGTATACTTGAAACACTGGATTTCATGCCATCAAATAAATAAATAAATAAATAAATAAATAAATAAATAAATAAATAAGATAAAAAAATTGAAGGAGAGATAAAGAACTTCTCAGACAAAAGAAAGTGAATGGAGGTGATCACCACCAAGTCAGAATTACAAGAAAAGTTAGAGGGACTTCTCTAAAAAGAAGCAGGAAGTAAATGATAAAAAATATAAATAATAAAATGGCAATAACTACATATCTATCAACAATTACTTTAAATGTAAATGGATTTAGTTCTCCAGTCAAATAACATAGGATGACTAAATGGATAAGAAAACAAACTCTTACGTATGCTGCTTACAATAGATTCACTTCAGATCAAAAGACACACACAGACTGGAAGTAAAGTGGTGGAAAAAGGTAGTTCATGAAAATGGAAAAAAAACCTAACTAAGTCTGGGGTAGTAATACTTACAGCAGACAAAATAAACTTTAAAGAAAGTCTATAATAAAAGACAAAGGAAGACCCACTAATCCCGCTCTGAGTCATTTCCCAAGAAACCCAAAATACTACTTTGAAGGGACATTATATCTCTCTATTTTTTTGCAGTATTATATATAATAGCCAGATATGGAAGCTACCTAAGTGTTCATCATAAGATGAATAGATAAAAAAGAAGTGGTACATATATGCAATGGAATATTACTCAGCTATAATAAAAAATAAAATCTTGTCATCTGCAACAACATATATGGACCTACGAAGTATGGTGCTGAGTGGAATAAGTCAGAGAGAGAAATACAAATACCATATGATTTCACTGATATGTAAAATGTAAAAAATAAAATAACTGAACAAACAAAGCAGAAACAAGCTCATAAATACAGATAATATTTTGATGGTTGCTGGATGGGAGGGGGATTGGTGGGATGGATTAAAAAAAGAAAGGATTAAGGAATACAAATTGATAGTTACAAAATAATCATGGGGATTTAAAGTATAGGGAATATAGTAAACGATATTGTAATAACTATTTACGGTATCAGGTGGGTACAGATTTATTGGGGGGTGATCACTTAGTAAGTTATATAAATGTCTAATCAATATGTCATACACCTGAAACTAATACAATGTATGTTAAATGTAATTGAAATATTAAGAAAATATTTAAAAAGTAAATAATACTAGAAGAAAATATATATATTTCTGTGGTAGTCCCAGGATTTACAGTAACATTTTAAACTAGTCTAAGACTACTTTTGAATAACACTGCACTGTCTCAGTTGTAGTTCAGGTATATTGTGACTGAATATTCCCAAATTCTTCTCTCATGCCTGTGACACTGTTGTCACTTTTCACTTTTACATATGCAATAATCACCCAGTGATCTTTCACATAAATTAAGAATAAGAAAACTAAAAGATTGTATTTCACTTTTACTTTTTCCATTTTTGCTGCTCTTTTTTAAAATGTAGATCCAGTTGTCTGACCCATATAATTTTCTCCTGCCTGAAGAACTTCTTTTATATTTTTGTAGATGTCAGGTCTGCTGGCAATGAATTCTCCTAGTTATTTGTTTGAGACAGTTATTTATCCTTGGAGATTGAAGGATATTCTCACTGGATATACAATTCTAGGTTGGCAGATTTTGTTTATTTTATTTTTCAACACTTTAAAGATTGCACTCGACTGCATTCTTAGCTGCCTGTTTTCTGAATGAGATGTCTGCTATAATTTTTATCCTTGTTCCTGTGTAGGTAGGTGTTTTTATTTCCCCTTTGGAATCTTCAAGATATTCTCTCTCTTTTCAATTTTCTACAGT
>NW_006442489.1:937565-949162 GCF_000325575.1 Pteropus alecto
TATATATTCCTGCTTGGTGCTCTCTCTACTTTTCAAATAGTGGTTTGGCATTTGTCACTAACATTGAAAAAACTCTTGGCCATTACTTCTTTAAATATTTCTCCTTTTGATATTCCAATTACATGTTACCTCATTTCCTATGATCCCACTGATCTCAGTTCTTAGATACTCTGATATTTTTCCTTTCATTAATTTTTCTTTGTGTTTCAGTTTGGGTAATATCCTTTGACATAGCTTCAAGTTTACTGATTTTTTCCCTCAGCTGTGTCAAGTCTATTAATAAAAACATTCTTTACTTCAGTGACTGTTTTTTACTACTAGCATTTCTTTTTACAGTTTTTATCTCTCTGCTGATATTACCCACCCATCTGTGCATGCATGTTATCTGCCTTTTCCATTAGAGCCTTTAACATATTGGCTATAGTTTTAAATTCCCGGTCTAATAACTCCAATGTCTGAGTTATAATTGCTTTGTCTCTTCAGACTTTTCCTGATTTTTGGCATACCTTGCAATATTTTGTTGAAATACATCTTCTACATGGCAGTAGATATTGAGTTAAATTTGTCTTTTTTTGTGAGAATTTATGTTAATTTTTCCAGGAGTAGAGCATAATTGATATTTGTTATAGCTTTAGGTACCCAAAGCTTCAAAGTCCTCTAATGTCCTTATTTTTGCCTTCTCTCTTAGCTTTGGGGATTTCCTATGTACTGCTCCTTAAATAAAGTAAATTTATTTAATCTCTCCCAACTAAAATTCATGGTTATTATACTGGTGTTGTATTCACATAGTGGTAGGGTATGGGAGAAAGATATGTTCTCTGATCTGATTATGTCTCATCCCTTGGAACACACAATGGACCTGGGGAGCAGTCCATAAATAAGTATGAAATTCACAATCTTTCTGTCCCTTTTACAGGATAGAGTCCTCATAATCAAAAGTATGCCAGAGGCCACCCTGCATTACATATGAATACAGAGGAAGTAATGAGATATTAGTATAAACATCAACAAAGGGGCTTGGGACCAAAGTGAAAGAGTTATTTAGAAATATGAATAAGCAGAAATGCAGTATTTCAGCAAATCTGAGATGACATATTCTGTAATTGCCACTTAACAACGAGAAAATGTGCCAGGTGTTAACTATATACTAAGCTAGGCTCAAACATTTGAACTGCAAAGCATTTAGATGCAATCAATTATTTACTTAAGTGGAAAAAGTAAATATGATAAGTTTTCCCAGTGCTTTGCTTGTGGAATAACAAATGGGAATCATGTTGAAGATTAAAAAATGCTTTAAGATGGTTCTCTTTTATTAAGAAATTTCTATTCATTTCCTGTATATACACATAGTGTCAGGCTGTAGATATTTGAAGGAATATGTTAACTTAGCTTATTTTTAAAAATCATTTCAAATATTTAATGCTATCATTTACCCTTATTAACATAATACTGTCTGCTTTGCTAATTAAGGATTTACAAGATTCTCAGCCCTTCTATCTTCATTAAGCAATAAGTTCATCTACATTGTTATGCATATCAATGTGTATTTGATAAGTAAAATAGCCTTTGAGTAAAAATACCTTTTACTTTTTACTATAATAATGCAATAGCTTAATAAGCTAGAAGGTATGTTAGGTGTTAGAGACTTTGTTAATTTGTTATAATCTTTCTGAATTAGTATTTAGGAAAGCTGGCTGCTCTGCCATCATTCATTTTCCTATAAGCCTAGTAATATGAATACGTTGTATGTACAATATTCTTTCATCCTTAGAAATGAAGTTGTGACAATATTTTTTTTCAAAAATGGATGCTGCAATATTTTCCATCCCTAATACTTTCTAGAACCTTGACCTTAATTTCCCCTCCCATGAGTCTAGATGGACTTTTTTGAAGGCCTTGACCAGTAGAGACTGGTGGAAGTGATGTTGCATGACTTTGAAGGCTGGGTCATAACATGGTCTCTTGATCTGCCTAGATATCTTGGATGCTCACTCTGGGAACCCAGCTACCATGCTATGAGGAAGCTCAAATTAGCCCACATGGAGAGACCACATGGAAAAACCATGTAATGGCTACTTCTGTGGACAGTCTGGTTAAAGTCCTAGCCAACAGTCAGCATTAATTACAAGACATAGTGTGAAGACACTACAGGTGTTTCCCCACCAGCTGTTAAGTCAGCCCAGCCTTTAATCTTCCCAGACATCTAGGAGCAGAGACAAACCATCCCCATGATGCCTCCTGGATTTTTGAACCACAGAAACCGTGGCATGGTGAAAACGTTGTTTTATGCAACTAGGTGTAGAGTGGTTTAGTTTGCAGAAATAAATGAATCAACATCCTAAATAAAATGTAAAGTTTTAGCAGAAAACTGGGAGCAGGTGTTGCATATAAAACACTTTACTGTGAAACTAAGAAGAATTACACAGATTGTGGGAATTTGCAGGTAGAGGAATTCACTCCTTCTGTAGAAGTCTCAGAGGATTTCTCCTTGGAGGTCAGAGTTTTGTACCTCTTATTAGTTGGTATACTTTTGAGTCCACACTTAAATGTGAGGGTCTCAGCTGCCTCATATGTAGAACTTGACAATTTATTTTGGCTCATGCTGCTCTCAACTTGAAAATGCTAAACCGTGAGTCTTTAGACGAGAAAGTTAGGCCAGGTCATACTGCATGGGGTCAGGGATAGAGCATGTTCTGGTCACTAGATGACCTCCCTTTTATCCTTAGATCTTTGTAGTATGATAAGCTAATGAAAATATTATAGCCAATGAAGGCTATATTATTATATATAGTAATGGAAATGCATTTATCTGATTTATAAACATTAAAAATAATGTATGGGTAAGTTTCTTAAATTATGTGTGTACATGCATTTGTGCACATGGGTGTGCACACCCCTGTTTATGCCACATAAAAACCAGTTTCCATGAGAATCATCTATGATCAAGAATACATAAAGGGTAGATGGAAAAGGGAATTTGAGAGGTGTCATGGGCCCCTAAACTTTCTCTCTGCTCTTTATGTGTGTGTGTGTGTGTGTGCGCGTGTGTGCGCGCGTGTGTGTGTGCGCGCGCGCATGCGTGTGTGTGTTGGGGGGCTGCCTTCTTTGGAAGCCTCAATATTCTTGCCACATTCTTCTCCATTTAAGAAATGAGTATAATCTCTAGAATTGAAGTGCCTTTCTGGATGGGAATTAGTAACAACAGAATACTTTTAACTTTGCTCTTTCCTACTTCCCACCTCTTCTGGACAGTTACTTTTGTTGAGTCCCATGTTTGCGTCAGGTATAAACAGGCTAACCTCTGTCTTGTTTCTCTCATCACCTCTTAAATGCTGGGTAATAAAAGGAGATGTGATTAATGCTGTACAAGTGATTTGCTGCCTCTAGTTATAGCAACATTTAAAGAACAGACTTAACTCTAATAAGTGACAGCTGAGCCGGGAATGGCCCGGGGATGCCTGCTCTCCAGAGGAGAATCTGCTGCCCTGCAGGGAGCTTGGGTGAACATGCTGCCCCACCTAAGTCCAGGTCTTTCCTACCCACCCAATTAAGGATACTTGGGACCCAATAATGGTCAAGTTTGGCTGAGGTGTCCTATAAGTCAGAGTTCTAGGTTTAATACTGACTTATCTCCTTTTCCAGCATTCAAACAAAGTGGTATGTTATACACTTTAAATACATACAATTTTATTTGTCAATGATACCTAGATAAAGCTTGAGAAAAAAATAACAAATTCAAGACCATGGCCATCCTCTAAACCCTTTTGGCAGTTCTAAATTACAGGAAACTTTAAACAAAAGCCTCTGCCTAGGGTGTGAACTCTGCCTCCCAGATACTCTTCAAGATCTGAATCTTCTCAAGTAAGAGTCAGATTTTGCAGTGGCCAAAACTGGAGAAAATGGGAGCATTTTTCTCTCTCCATACTATTTGATGGTTCTCTTCATTGTTGTTGTTGCTTCAGTAGAGGAACTACTAAAACTGGAAGATGCCCTAGTCACTTGGCTATAGGTGACTGACATCTGAAAAAAAAAAAAAAAGAGCAAAGGAGGAGGGAAAGGAGTGAGAAGGAAAATAATGAGACTTACAGAAAGAAGAAAAGGTCACTGTGGCTATTTTTAATGTGTGAAATATTACATTAGCTTTATTATGTGGAGGACATTAGTGTTATGCATGGCAGAAAGGAATATTTTAATGCAGAACATCTTTTTTTCCTAGCTTCAGAAGACTGGACTAAAATATAAAAGTAGTGAAACTGTTGTTGGGATAATGACTATTTCTCCTTGGGAGATTTGCGGGTTGGCAGAGTAACATGCTAGTAGGAATAGAATTTCTCGGGTCAGAAATGACCCTGGCAAGAGAGAGACAGGCTGAGCTCTCAGTGCTACCAAGACCTGATACTCTGACTTGCAGAGATGCTGCAAGACACCTTTCTGGCATTCACTTCATCCCCTTCTCAATCAACAGAGGAATGAGAGAGCTGTGTGTTAACCCAAGCTGCTAATAGGGCAAAATGAATCAAATGGCTTTTCTGGGTAAGGCCAGAGGACTCTGATTCCCGCTGGTTCCTCTAAGGTAAATGGGTCTTGCCCTAGGGCTGTGGGATTTTCTGAGGAAGAAAGCAATTATTACAAAGCTGAGCCCTATGAACACCAAGAACTGCCTTTAAGCTGGTTAAATATTGTGTCTTCTAGATGTCTGTGTTGCTCTACTTAAGAACATGAGCATGAATGTGATGGATCCACATAAATTCCTTGGTGAATTCAAAACAGTTGTTTGTCATTGTTTGTTGTCCAAGTCAACTGGGATTAGGAGTAAAAGGACTCATCACTCCGAAAGGCAGGGTGCCTATGGGAAGGCCCAGCTTTCCCTTTGCCCACTGGGAGGAAGCAATGTATCTGCAGGCCTCAGAAAAAGATTCTTCTGTGCTCCAGGAAGGTGAACACATGAAAGCTCCATCTTCACCCAGTCTCACTAAGCTTGGGGTAGGGAGTAGTGGGTCTTAGGATAGTTGAAGCAGTCATGCCAGGAGTCAGTGGAGAGAAGAAAAGTGGGCATCTGGATTCCAGCAGGGGTTCAGTTTGTTGAGTGAGGTTGGGAGATGAGAGAGAGGGAAGATATAGGCTTTTATTTAAATTTCTACAAGTATAAGCCTTACTTCCTGTTCTCTGGTATGTTCTAAACACCTAGCATAATGCTTGGTATGTAGTAGAAGCCAAGTTAAGAGTTCTGAAGTGCACAACTACAGGGAAAAAGCAGATTGCACTTCAGGATAGGAACCTGTTTCAGGAATCACAGTAGGGGCTGTAGAGAGGAACCTCGAGAAGTCAGAACCTGAGGTCAGAAGACCTGGCCGAAGCACCAACTAGGGAGTTCAGGTGGGTCGTAGGGCACCTTGGACTCTCAAAGTCCCAACTTCTATCACATTAAAGTGATAGATGCCTCCTACCCCCAACACTGCCTTATTTCAGACAGGTGTCAGGGTATGAGGATTACATAGGAGGAGCTGGCTATTTATTAGGATAGACCAAAAGCTATGAGGGCCAATTTACATGCATGTTAAAATATTAGCAAGAAAGCTGCTTTACCTACTTATGTTACTAACGTCTTTAAGAATTTGATAAACATGTATAAATCATTTGTTAATTTCAGCTATTAGCTTTTATTTATTAAAGTAGGCCACTGAAAAAACTTTGAAACATAAACTAGTTATAACTGCTATGTGATAGAAGACCTTGAGAGCAATATTGCTGCATTAAAAATATTTGACCATTCATATTTTTTAGGACTTTTCTCCACATGTGGTGTAGATACTAAGATATTGTTGCGTTCTTTCCATTTCTTTCCCCAATATGCCTATGTTGAAAGAGAGGGCTCACATCATTGGGTTACATTAATTTATGCATAATAAATATTCTAAATATATGCTGAGCCTTTAAACAAGCAAAACAGAACTTCTCCTTGAAAACTATTTGTCAGTTAGTACTTTAATCATATTTATGTGTTATTTATACCCTAACAATCTCTAAGAAAGATCTGAGCAGAGCGTTAGCTCATTTCCCACATGTAAGTGGCCCCTTCTCAGTGCATTTTCCTAATCCTAATTTCTAAGGTCTAACTGAATATATTGCCCTTATCACTATAGAATCTTAAATGAGGAATCATCATTTTTCAACTAGTGAGAGTGGAAGGTTTTGAAAAAAGTATCCTTGTGTGCCAGGCCCCTTTATTTCTGGATCTTGCCTCCAAGTAAGGCATTCTTCTCACTTCACTTCAGAACTGTGGAGGGACATGTGCAATAAAGCTCATGAAATACCTAGCAGAGTACCTGGAACATTCAAGTGCTCAGGAAATGACAGCCAACATCATTGTCAGTGTCGATGGAGTGGACTAGGGAGGTGTCCTGTCTCTAGCGTGGGTGCTGGGTAATGTGTTCTAACCCTGAGTGGTTGACAGTGATGTGTCTAGATAAGGAACTTCTTCAGACTCTGAGTTCTTGACTCTCATAACCATCTGTTCTTAAGTCCCCATGAGCTAAAACCCTTGAATCATGCTTTTTGATGATGAAAAACTATTATTATAATTCTATGCTGGAAGCTGAGGGGGAATAGTTCTGAGTTTAGACGTATTTAGAAATGTATCTAAGGTTGAATCTGCTTTAAGCCTCACTCTCTGGGTTTTGAATTCTGTTAAATTTCTGGGAAATAAAATTAATCATTTTTGCAGATTAATGAAATGTTGTGCCAAGATCACTTTTAAGTCCTGCTGCCAAGGCCATTCTTTAGTTTTATGGCTCATGATGCTACATGTCATGCATGATGTGCACAGACTCCGTTCCTCTCTTGCTTTATGACAAAGGCAGTAGGAAATCACAATATTCCCAACTAGACAGGGATGGGGTGTTGGTGGTATTTGGAGGACAAATGATTTCTATCCTGGCACCAAAGGGTTAAGTCCTCTGTCCTAAATGAAAGATACAACCTTTCATTTCAGACTATTTCTTTCTAATAAAGAAGTGGAATTATTTGGGGGAATAGATAACTCATTTTGGCCCCCCCCGCCCCCGCTCCTAAAATGGTGATTAAGAGTAATAAAAAATGTTCAGAGAGAATTGGCCTTTTACATAAAAGACTCTTAGGCCAAGAATGCAGACAAGTAGGATTTGTCTACATTAAACCAATCATGTGCTTACAGAATTAATGCGACATTCACCAGGGTTAATATTTTTTTTTGCTATTTCTATTTAGTGGTCAGCACAGTTATGCAATGGACTTGGTAAAATGAGAGGACTCTAATGATGACATCTAATTACAGGACGACAGTGAGGGCTTCGAGTGTTCCTGTATTTTATTTTAAAGCTTCTCAATTACAGATTTACTCCTCCTGGGGATCACATCTGACATTGATAGGAAGATGGGTCTGGACTGATTCCCTGTGGATTTTGAACCAAGAGACAATCCCCATGTATCTGAGACTGGCACCATAGAATGGGAAGAGAACCAGAAAGGACAAGTGTTTCCCTTGAGGGGTCACGCTGAGTATCTGGGTCACAAAGCAAGGGCTAAGAGAGAACACCCAGCACAGATTCTATAGACCAAGTGGAAGCTCTCAGGGGAGGAGGGCCAGGGAAGTATTCCTGGGGGGCAGTGTGGGTAGTGGTGGGTATGGAGTATGGGCCATGCCCCGGCCCCAGTGAGCAAGTTGTAGGCTGTGGGGAGGACAGCTCAGAGCATGTGGGGGACAGAAGGGAGAGAGGCTTGGGCATTCGGAGTCTTGAATGTAGGCAAATGCTAGTTCTATGAATGGAAATAAAGAAAACACACTCAGGTAGTCTCCAGATTATCCTGATTATCTCACGGTTCACACATGGGAGCATATTCTAGAAAATTCTCTAGGCATTGTACCTGAGAGCCCACCCAGGACAGAAAATGCCTCTCTGACTATGGAACTGAGATGCCAGCTCCTCCCATTTGCTGTAACTGCAGCAGAGCAGGAAGGCTCACAGGGAAGAGACAACCTTCCCAGAAGTCAAAGCTGCTCAGAGAAACTTCCCTTCATCCATGGGCATATCATCCCCTTTCTGGAAAGGGACAAGCACAACTTTGGCAAAGAACACCCACGTGTACCTGAGCAAATATATAGAGTCCCTTCCACCACCGCACCCCCCAGTAGGGAGAGGCCCAGGCTGCATTCAGGGCTCTGGCTTCTTTCAGACTTGAGCATGTCAGCTGAACTTTGGGCAACACCCTTTCTCATGATTCAACATTCACGAATAGTAAATAGTGCCACACTGCGAGTGTTGCCTGTGAGATACCTTGCCAATTACCCAAAACCACCTTAAAGGCCAGACCAATCAGGTGCTGCATAAATCTGAGCTTCTTTGTGGGCAGTGTGCATGATTCAGGCACCCTGCTAAAGAATCAGAGACAGGGTTATTATCCAAGATCTGGCTGATTAGCACTTGGCTTCCTTATGTGCAATGTTACATGCATAAATATGCTCCCAAGAGCCCCTGATAGAGTGATTCCGAATCATCGCATGAACACAGATGGCTCTGGAAGTAAAATTTGTCATATATAAGATCCACTTTGGTTTTTAAACTCTGCATATCATTTCCAAAGGAATGCAGGGCATTTTGTACACCTATAAGGAGGACTAGGCAAAATTATTTGAAATCATCTCGGGAATACAGAGAATTATTTTAAGATTGAGCTCTATGAGACTAGGTCTCAAGATTCTTGTCTCTCTTTATCTACTTACCACATCTCCACTACATATAAAAGGATTCCTGGAAGAACCAAAAAATAGAGCCTATGTGTTCTTGTGCTTTCTGTACCTATAAACCATCCCAGGACATCCAAGAAGCTCCTCTGGCTGTCTTGGTGACAAAGAGATCACCAAAGACCACACCTGGTAGTGGTGAGCAGTGCGGGCCTGGGATGGGGGCAGGTGGCATTGGAGGGTAGCAATGTAGCAAGAGGTTGGGGTAATGGCAGAATGGAGGGAGTAGGAAAGCTTTGGGTTCAGGCTTTGAAAATGCCCAGTTAGGATGGAGTGGCCAGTGCCAGGAGGCTCTTAAAGGGTAATACCGTCCATGTGGAGATTGCAGCTTGCAAGGGGAGTTGTGATATGAATGCTAAAGTGTTTCCCAATCATGGAGCCTCCTGGATAATCACAGCTATGTTGGGATGGGGGATGAGAAGGGTCCAGGACATTGCCAAAGGATGTGACTGGCCCCAGGAGCAGCTGACTTATACTCATAAATTCACCACTTACATTCTAATATAGCCCAGTGCAGGGCCAGTTCTAAAAGACACCTCTCTCTGCCTATATATCTTGCTCTTTCAAAGTCCCCTAAGCAATCTGCAGTCATGTTATTCAAGAACTCATTGCTTCATCATTTATCTTTGAATTATTTTTAAGGCAATCAACCCCACAGCTCTCACCTACAAGCTCACATACTGAGTACATTGGACTCACTATACTTTCTGTTTTTGTGTGTGCCTGAACATTGCTGCAACACAAAGCTCAGATGGATTTAGATACAGAGCAATGGAAACATATCTAGCAGTTCTATTTCAAAGTCTTCTTACTATTTTATACATAATCTAGACAAGTTAAAAATAAATAGTTCCCGTCTAAAGTGAGATAAGAAAAAATAAAAAATGAGGAGTATAATACATTCTCTGCAGGTCATAGTATATGCTATGCTCAAGGTAATTTTTTCAGCTCTAAATTCAGCATGTGCTAAGATCTATATCTGGAATTCACATAACTCTCAAAGTGCCAAAAAATGCTAAAGCTTATCAAGAAGGAAGAAAAGAGGGGCATTGCTGAGAGCAGCCACCTCCAGAATTGTAAGGTAGGTCTCTGTTCTCTTGCTATATCATTTTTTTATGGCAGAGGTGCAGGTGGTGATGTTATAAGCACCTTTAAAATGCCCATGTACAGTGGGCCTGATGAATCAGATAGTCTGGTAAGGGGTCTCTGTCAGTGAGAAAAACGGAGTTCCACTGATGTCAAAATCAAAATGTCAGAGTTATACCGAAAATGGCCCTAGACTTCCATGAGAATCTATAATGCGCTCATAACTAATGACTCATCAAAACCTTTCATGAATTTGTATGTTCAGCTTGCATTAATATATGTGTGAATTGAATCATGAAACTGCCGTCCTCCATGCAAAGTGGTACTTCAATGCTATGAAAGGCAAGAAGGATCAGGAGCTCTGGCCCGTCCCCAGTTCAGAAAGTAGGGACATCCCATCAACCACACTGTCACAGTCACACCCCTGACACATGTGGAGCCCCAAGACTCTACTTGAGGCCAACTGAGGCCAGCAGGGCTTTCCATGTGGCTGCACACAGAAACACTTGTGGTGACCCTTTGGTGCCTCTGTTATCAACATGCATGGATGAGTGTGTGTCCCAAGATATGACCAGGATGGAGTCAGCATTCATAGGCATGGCCATGGTTGGTGGCCAGAGGCAAAGGGCCACTGCATAAAACCAGGAACTCCTGATACTGCATCTTTTGTTTAGTTCTCAGGGAGTCACAGGATTCATGAAGAGTACTTCAATCTTAAAAAAATGCAAACAAAAAAAATGAACAAATGTGTTTTAGAAGCATGCTATGTTCTCAAAGCTTTAGATACATAATCTAAAAACAAAAGGATCACACATTTGGAAATGAAAATTGAGGTGAGCCATAAGGACAGAAGGAAGAATATACAGTTTAGTACATTGTGATTCTAACCCTAGATTAAAATGTGCAAGCATCTATACTCCCAATCAGGGAGCCCAGAAATATGTAAAGCAATTACTAACAGAGCTAAAGGGAGAAACAGACCAAAATACTATCATACTAGGGGACCTAAATACTCCACTGTCGGATATGGACAGATCATCCAAACAGAAAATCAATAAGGAAGTAGCATCCTTAAATGACACATTAGACCAACTGAACAGAGTCCTCCATTCCCAAACAGCTGCTTACGTTCTTCTCTAGTGTACATGGAACATTATCAAGGATTGACCACATACTGGGAAACAAAGATAGCCTCAAAAAATATAAAAGAATTGAAATCATACCAACGACAATCTCTAATCGTAATTTTTTAAAGCTAGAGATCAAGTGTGAAAAGTAAGCGAGAAGGACCACAAATACATGGAGATTAAACAACATGCTACTGAAGAATAACTGGGTCAGAGAAGAAATAAAAAGAGAGATCAAGAGATACATAGAAATGAAGGATAATGTTAGTACAACATATTAAAACTTTTAGGACATGGCAAAAGCGTCATAAGAGGAAAGCTCATATCATTACAGGCCTATCTCAGACAACAAGAACAAGCCCAAATAAACAACCTAACACTTCATCTTAAAAAACCAGAAAAGGAAGAACAAATGAAGCCTAAAGTCAGCAGAAGGAAAGAAATAATTAAAATTAGAGCAGAAATAAAAGACATTGAAAAAAAAAACAAAAAAAAATGGAAAAAATAAATGCAAAAAAGAGTTGATTCTTTGAGAAGATTGACATACCCCTGGCCAGACTCACTAAAAATAAAAGAGAAAGGACACAAATAAACAAAATCAATGA